>NC_048220.1:92422450-92640537 GCF_002007445.2 Ailuropoda melanoleuca | reverse complement strand
TGTTAATCACCATACAGTACATCCCCAGTTTTTGATGTAAAGTTCGAAGATTCGTTAGTTGCGTATAACACCCAGTGCACCATGCAATACGTGCCCTCCTTACTACCCATCACCAGTCTATCCCATTCCCCCACCCCCTCCCCTCTGAAGTCTTCAGTTTGTTTCTCATAGTCCATAGTCTCTCATGTTTCATTCCCCCTTCTGATTACCCCCCTTTTCTTTATCCCTTTCTTCCCCTACCGATCCTCCTAGTTCTTATGTTCCATAGATGAGAGAAATCATATGATAATTGTCTTTCTCTGCTTGACTTATTTCACTTAGCATTATCTCCTCCAGTGCCGTCCATGTTGCAGCAAATGTTGAGAATTCGTTCTTTCTGATAGCTGAGTAATATTCCATTGTATATATGGACCACAGCTTCTTAATCCAGTCATCTGTTGAAGGGCATCTCGGCTCCTTCCATGATTTGGCTATTGTGGACAATGCAGCTATGAACATTGGGGTGCATATGGCCCTTCTCTTTACTACGTCTGTATCTTTGGGGTAAACACCCAGTAGTGCAATGGCTGGGTCATAGGGTAGTTCAATTTTTAACTTTTTAAGGGACCTCCACACTGTTTTCCAGAGTGGCTGTACCAACTTGCATTCCCACCAACAATGTAGGAGGGATCCCCTTTCTCCACATCCTCTCCAACAATTGTTGTTTCTTGCCTTGTCTATCTTTGCCATTCTAACTGGCGTAAGGTGGTATCTCAGTGTGGTTTTGATTTGAATTTCCCTGATGGCTAATGATTTTGAACATTTTTTCATGTGTCTGTTAGCCATTTGTATGTCTTCATTGGAAAAGTGTCTGTTCATATCTTCTGCCCATTTTATGATTTGTTTATTTGTTTCTCGTGTATTGAGTTTGAGAAGTTCTTTGTAGATCTTGGATACCAGTCCTTTATCTGTGGTGTCCTTTGCAAATATATTCTCCCATTCCGTGGGCTGTCTCTTAGTTTTTTTGACTGTTTCCTTGGCTGTGCAGAAGCTCTTTATCCTGATAAAGTCCCATAAGTTCATTTTATCTTTTATTTCTCTTGCCTTTGGAGATGTGTCGTGAAAAAGGTTGCTCTGGCCGATGTCATAGAAGTTGTTGCCTATGTTCTCCTCTAGAATTTTGATGGATTCCTGTCTCACATTGAGGTCTTTCATCCATTTGGAGTTTATTTTTGTGTATGGTGTGAGAGAGTGGTCAAGTTTCATTCTTTTGCATGTAGCTGTCCAATTTTCCCAGCACCATTTATTGAAGAGACTGTCTTTTTTCCACCGGATGTTTTTTCCTGCTTTATCAAAGATTAGTTGCCCAAAGAGCCGAGGGTCCATTTCTGGGTTCTCTATTCTGTTCCATTGGTCGATGTGTCTGTTTTTGTGCCAGTACCATGCTGTCTTTGTGATCACAGCTTTGTAGTACAGCTCGAAATCCGGCATTGTGATGCCCCCAGCTTTGTTTTTCCTTTTCAACAGTTCCTTGGAGATTCGGGGCCTTTTCTGGTTCCATACAAATTTAAGGACTATTTGTTCCAGTTCTTTGAAAAATGTCCTCGGTATTTTGATCGGGATAGCATTGAAAGTGTAGATTGCTCTGGGTAGTATGGACATTTTAACTATGTTAATTCTTCCAATCCATGAGCATGGAATATTTTTCCATCTTTTTATGTCTTCCTCAATATCTTTCAAAAGTGATCTATAGTTTCTAGCATATAGGTCCTTTACGTCTCTGGTTAAGTTAATTCCAAGGTAACGCATGGTTTTTGGTGTTATTGTAAATGGGATGGATTCCCTAATTTCTCTTTCTTCAGTCTCGTTATTCGTGTATAGAAATGCAACTGATTTCTGGGCATTGATTTTGTATCCTGCCACCTTACTGAATTGTTCTATAACTTCTAATAGTTTGGGAGTGGATTCCTTTGGGTTTTCCATATAGAGTATCATGTCATCTGCAAAGAGAGACAGTTTGACTTCTTCTTTGCCGATTTGGATACCTTTGATCCCTTTTTGTCGTCTGATTGCTGTTGCAAGGACTTCTAGTACTATGTTGAATAATAGTGGCGAGAGTGGGCATCCTTGTCGTGTTCCTGATCTTAAGGGAAAGGCTTCCAGCTTTTCCCCATTGAGAATGATATTTGCTATAGGCTTTTCATAGATGGTTTTCATGAAATTGAGGAATATACCCTCTATCCCTACACTCTGAAGGGTTTAAAACAGAAGGATGCTGTATTTAAACCACCCTCTTCACTGGCAAAATATTTACATTTTAGAAGTTAGATCAGTTTGAGTATTTCTCCAGGGAGGAGGAGAGAAGTTTCTATTACCTTCTGAATTAAATTTTAAAGCCCTAGGACAGAATTCAAGATCTTTGAAAAATCTACCCCTTGCTTTTCTAGCTTCATGTCACATCAGCGTCTTTATTCTCTGCCTCAGAAATGGTCCTGGGGAGCAAGAATGAGGACAGGAATTGATGCTGGCTCATGATATTGCTTTATATTTTCCTATGTTCAAATCGAACAGTTAGAAATGTATAGGCATAAAAATCCTGATATTCTTCAGATGCAATCGTACCAGATAATTCCTCAAATCTTGGCAAGTGAGACTCCTTTAAAAATATAGAAGTCACTTCCCTAGACATAGGTACCATTTCAGAAAGCCCCACAAAGCCAAACCTCCAAAACGGCAGATGCAACTTTAAAAATGTCCTCAATATCTTCTCAAATTCCCTCCATCTTTCCTCACACAGTGTACTTTCTTCGATGTAACTATTGAACATACAGTATGCCCTAGGATCACTGCTTTTGACTAATTATAAAAAAAAAAAAAAACAACCTTCAAAACACTGGCCCCACATCTCACAACCAGTGAGCAATAGACCCAGAACCACAAATCATGTAATATATTCAGATCCTCTCCACTATATAGCACTGCTTCTCATATGTTGTTACAGTCTGCATCTTATAAAAACACTCCAGGATTTGGGTATATGGTTCATTCTTTTCTCAGTTCCTTTTCTTTAAATCAGTTTAGAAACAAAAAAAACTTAAGTAGTCCAGTTTGATGCCAACTATCTTTTCAATTATTTGTTTTCAACTTCCCAATTGATAAGTTAGATTTTTTTTTTTTCTAATTTGGCTTGTGGGAGGGAAATCATCTATATTCCATTTGTTCCTATATTGATAATGAAATATCCCATTTGTGAAATATGTTTAAAATAAAGAGTGTCTAAAATTATAAAGGTCTAAAATTAACTCTCAATTTAACATATAACATTCTGAATTTAACAATTAATTTAGCATATAATACATTTTTAATAAGAACAAAAGAATTTTTTTTAAAAAAGACACATTTAATCCTGCTCATGTCTATACATGGAGAAAAAGAAGCAGATTGAATAATAAATACATTTACACTGTAAATTGTAAAATCTGTGGTGAATAATCCCTGTAAAATTGTTTCTTTTTCACAGAAGAGTCACAGAGCATGATCAGTGTTTTCACTGGATGGTGGTGTGCTGAAAGATTGCCTGGTTGTTTTCTGTGTCTTTTTAAATTTTTTTTATTATATTATGTTAGTCACCATACAGTACATCCCTGTTATTTTGTTTTTTAATTTATGATTGTTTCCATTCTCCATCAGTATTTTCAGATAGTACTATTGGAAGGGGATTTCATTTGCTTGGGCCAACATATGGCTGCCTTTCCAAACGGAACTAGAGAAATTTTTAAAAATGATCTATGTTTCTTCCTGCTGCAAATAATGTCCTTTTGCCAATCTTTACTAGTGTAAAGGTGTGAGTGTTGGTGTGCATATGAATGACTAGAAGTAAAGCTATAGGTAAATCAGCATATGCTGATGCTGTTTTAATAAAAGAATATGTTATTTTCTTTTTCTACTGGAAAAGCCTGAGAAGAATTGCTATCAACATAAAGACGGTTAAAATGTAATGACATGCAGAGTTATCTCAGGGGGAGTACATCCAGTCTTATCTGTCTATCTCCAGGGGAGTATATGTAAACTAAGCATAAATATTTTTATGTGTGGCAGATTTTTAAAGCTAATTGTTAGTAAACCATGGCTCCACAAAAAAACCTCTAAGGGGCAATAAACTGCTCCAGTATTAAGAGCATTGTAAAATAAAATTTGGCTAGTGTATATAATGCATTCAAAGGGGATTGATGGAAAATATAGTACCAACAGCATGCAGTATTTAGTTTGGTATGAAAATATTTTAAATATGCATTATAGGACCAAACTCTTGGAAAAAAAAATGCCCAACTAAGAATGAAAATCATATAATAGCCATCTTTATTAGAGGGGGAAATGAAACTTTCTTTCATTTCACCAATTGATAAAATATAAATATATATGTGTACGTGTTTTTTAGGAATAATGAGGGCAAGATCTCAATTAGCTGAACAGGATTAAGATTAATTTTAAATGTATTGGGAAAAGGATTTTCAGATATCCAGATAATGTAATCTCCCATCTCATAAATCACCAAAAAGAATAAACCTGCATTTTCATGAGTTGTGAGTCTTATTGCTGGCAAACAGCTACTCAGAAAAAAGAAAATATAAGTATAAACCTCATTTCAATTATTTTTATTAAAAATTTTGAAAATTAAACAATGCTAAATGCCACATAAAGAAAAATGTATTGTAACTACAGCATTTATTGGATGATACACACAGGCCTCAGTGATGTATTTTCAAGATTATTGTTCAGTATAATTCATTAGACGGGGCACATCATAGATTCATGGGAAACAAATCATATTTGTTATGACTATTAAAATTAACTGAATTTAAATAGCAAGGACTTTCTCATTTTTGCCTCCCTGTCTTTTACAAATTTGAATTCTGTGTAATATTCTATACTTCTTAAATATGGACAATTTGTTGTGGCTTTATGACTCTTATTGAATTTTTCTCTGGGTTTAAAATTTAAAAAATCCCCTGCAGTTGATTACTGAAGTTCAGTTGTCTAATATTTGTAATAGCTTGTATTAAAACATTATTTAAATACATATTCTCAAATTTACAGTCGGAAATAAAATTAATGGAGCGACTACAACAACAAAAAATCTAGTTGTTTTGTAGAAAGTCCTTTGCTAAAGGGTTCAGGGGTGGGATATGAAATTTAATGAGTGTAAATGTCAAGTCATGCATGTGCAGGGAAAGCACCAAGCTAAGTTCAATTTAAATGGCAGTGAATTAGTTAACGGGGGTGAAGAGATAAGGATAAATAACTAGATCCAACATCTGAATTCTCATTGCATTATACAGGAACCAAAAAAGCTAATAAGAGGCTGACTTTTACCAGGAGCAATATATTATCCAAAGATATTGTGCTCTCTCTTTTCCTGGGAATTAGAACAAATCTGGGATATATGGTGAGGTTCTGCTGCTTCCTTTTTTCAGAAATACATAGTAAAGTTTTTAAAGTTTTTT
Organism: Ailuropoda melanoleuca; assembly: GCF_002007445.2. Taxonomy (NCBI): domain Eukaryota; kingdom Metazoa; phylum Chordata; class Mammalia; order Carnivora; family Ursidae; genus Ailuropoda; species Ailuropoda melanoleuca. Next base: position 92,635,054 of record NC_048220.1, on the reverse strand, counting down.
GTAGACACATTAACTAATTTTTTTGCCCATAGTAAAATCATTATTTCTCAAAAAATGCAAATAATTGATTTGATAAGTATTTAGTATTTAAAATAGAACTAAGACAAAAAAAAGTTTAAAAAACTTTTATTTAAAAAAAGTTTTATCAAACAGATTTCTAAAAACATGAAACCATGTATCTTGACATTAATAGTTGAGAAGTATTTAACTTCAGTTTCATATAGGCTGTCTTGGAATGTTGCATGCATACCTTTTGGCCAAATAAGCAAAACTTAATGTCTTAGAATGGGCCTTTAATATTGATAATCTATAGGAAATGTATTACTCTTCGTAAAAAAAAACTAATTAATATATTACCAAAGTTTCAATATTCTCTTATGGTGATACTCTTTCTTGTTTTGTATCTCCTGTAATATGAACAAATGAATCTTGTTTTTATCTTGTTCACTGTTCTTTCTCAGACTTCTAGAACAGTGCCTGACACAGATGCTTAATAACTATTTATTGAATGAATGATGAATGATTGAATAAATGAATGGGGTCCTGCTTCCATATTGCCCAGGTGTTGATAAATAGTCTAGATTTTTTTTTTAATTTAAACAGGGAAGGCTTATTGTAAAAATGATTAACAATTTATAGGAAATTAGCTAAAACGGAATAAAAGAGTACACTAAAGAAAACTCTAGGGCTGAGGGAGAGTAGTCAAAAAAGGAACAACCTTTTGGGAAAGTGAATCCTCTCCAAAGTTAAGATTCATACTTAGAGGAGAGAGTGTGGTTGTGGCCCAGTGGTTGAGGGAGAGTTAACTAGGTTGTCCCAAAGCAAAGTTCGTGGGCAGTCTGTGGAGAGAGGCTGGCTGGGATGCCAGAGAAATGCTCTGGGGAGCTGCCTGCTGGAGGAGCTCTTCCAGAAGGTCACCAGGAAGTAAGCTGGGGAACATCTGGGTCTAGATTTCCCTAGTGTTGGACTTTCATTAGTAAACCAGAGTGCAGTTATACAAAGGATGGAAGGGAAGTATGCTACAGACACTCTGTCCATGTAGGAAGTTAGAAATTATACTGGGGTTAGAATTTAGGTACGAGCATTTGATTCCTTTTTACTATGTTCCAAAGAACCTCGGTTATCTAGCCTTGGTTTTCTTGTCTGTTCTTATAGTTCTTCAGAGGATTAAATGAGATAACTTATGCAGATGTCTAATATAGTATCTGACCACAGTAGACCCTCAGTTTGTTTATTTTTCTCTTGTCCCCTTTCATGCTCTATTCACAGTTTAAACCAGTAATCAGGATATCACTTCAGGATATCACTTCATGCCCCCATACCATGCTATACTTAGTAACAAAAAAATAAAATAAAATAAAAATAAAAAATCTAATTCTAGAATAATCCCGTTCTTTCTTTACCATCTATGGAAAATGTGAGACTTAGTAGCTAAGCAGAAAGCAAGAAGCTGCCTGAGATCTCTATGACAGAGCACTCATTACTGTTTACCACTTTATAACTTTCCAAAGCACTCTATGCCTATAGTCTAATTTGATCTGCAAATCCGTTCTTAAAGGAATCAAAGAAGAGGCTGAATTATCGTTCTCATCTGAAACATGAAGAAACCCCTAGACCCCTAAAACAATGAATGACAGACACATCACAGCTTGTTAGTAACCATGAAAAAAAAGTCAGTGTCATCTGATAGCTGATTCCATCAGTTTGCACAATTATTATATAATGGAGTAGTATTTTATTTTATTTTACTTAAATTCAATTTATTAACACATAGTGTATCATTAATTTCAGAGGTAGAGGTCAGTTATTCATCAGTTGCATTTAACACCCAGTGCTCGTTACATCACGGCCCTCCTTAATGCCTGTCACCCAGTTACTCCATCCCCCCCACCTCCCCTCCAGCAATCCTCAGTTTGTTGCCTATCGTTAAGAGTCTCTTATGGTTTGTCTCCCTCTCTAATTTCATCTTATTTTATTTTTCCCTCTCTTCCACTGTGATCCTCTGTCAAAGATTTTTAATTGTTGCTATTTTTTCCCAGATATCTGCTTATTTGCTTTCCTTTGTCACTAGGACTTTTTAAAAATTACATATATAAGGAACTCCAACCTATAAAGTAAAGTCAAACTGAACTATTGTGGTCAAGGTAGGAGTATGGATACAGTGACCAATTCACGGGACTTTCCCTTCTCATCTCCTAAAATGGGCCCCCTAGGTGAGAACCATTCTTGCAGCTGTACAGAACACCATTTCCTTTCACATAATAAAGCTTACTAAAATGCTGTAAAAACAAATAAAAAAGAGCACCTGCAAACTTCTGTGGCCCTTTGCCTTACTTGGGTTTCCTCTCTTTGAAATCTCTTTTTGCAATAAAGCAAACTGTCCATCGATTTCAGTATATTGTTAAAGGCTACTAATTTTTTATATTACCTTGGGTGGACCAGAATGAGATCTGCCTTCCCGTTGCTAGAGATGCTGAATGCACGCTTATGAGAACAACCATGTCTCTGACACAATATAGAATGGACAAATAATTTAAACCTCTTTTAATGCCAGAATTGCTCTATAACTGCTTTTGGCCTAAGATGCTATTAATTTTAAGTTATTATTTTTTTAACTCTTACTCTTACCCCTCTTCCTGACTCTGTCTGCTTGCTTTCTAACTCCCCAAATGAAAACCTAATCCTCTGAATGGAATAGATTTTTTTTTTTTAAATGAGTCTCAGTCCTTAAGTGGTTAAGCTGCACCTCTGGGATCTCACAGAACAAAATCAGTCATCTTATGTCAAGAAAAAAATAATGTCTAATATTTGACAGAAATAAATTACTTCATATGGGACAGCTACATTTGGTCTGATACTTGTTGTCAGCTTTCACTGGAAGACGAGGAACTAAGAAATAGATTTCATCAAATTCTGAGATGGGAGGAAATGAAATCTTAGCAAAGAAAACAAGTTATGCCTCTGAAATGAATTGTATGAGCGGGAAGATATATCAGGTGAAAAGTGAATGTTAAAATCATTTACCAACAGATGACATAAAACATTTTGGACAGATATTTAAGGGTAGAAAGTCCTGATATTACCAGTTTATAAAATATTCATGTATTCAAGAAAACTAAATGATCTCTAGATTTGGGAATTGCTTGTAAACATCCTCTGGTTTTAGCAGTATTTTTTTTCTTCATGATACTCCTATTTTTTTTTTTTCCATGAGCTGCCTATTTGAGATGGGATTAAAAAAAAAAGTTTTTAGGGTAAATTTAATCCCTTAGCTTGAATGTATCTGAAGTAACTTCTCAGGACTTGCTTACCTGGATCACTGCAGATTTAAATAAAGGGACCATATGTACTGTCTTGCATCAATAAAGAATGAAACATCATATTTGTCAAAAGAGGAGGAGAGGACCAGATAGCTTAGGGGATTAAAGGTAGGCAATGGAACCTTTCAACTCTAAGTCACTTCTTGCCATCTGTTTGCGGTAGGTTAACTTGACAGGAATCATTACTACCTAAAGGCTGTTCAGTTGTCTCCTAGTTGTCAAAGACATGGCGGTCTTCATCTAGCTCTTGTTAGACAGATGTCCATATCACACAAAACCAGTCCTGATTAGCAGCCAGTGAATTTATCCCCTTAGGGCAATATGAAACTTTCCTACCTTTGCCAACAAGGAGAAAAAAAAAATGTTGTTTCAGGTGCTATTCACGGACAAAATGCCTCTGATGCTTTATCTTTGTCTTATCCAAGGAAGATCATTGAGAGATGAATATTCTGCTCTTTTAAGTCTATTTAAAATAGCTGCCTCCCCAAAGTTAAAAGACCCTAAAAATGCAGTTTGCAAAATTTAAATAGATGGACTTGTATGAGTATTAATTACACAAAAAAACACACTGGTTTTGGAGAAAATATATTCTTTGCACTCTGTCATTTCCAATCTTAAATTTTAAGAAGAGAATATTATGTAAATTTTAAAATGTTTAATGAATAACATATATACAGAAAAGTCCAAAAATGATTTTCACAAAGTTAATGTTTTAAAAAGTATCTTCATTAACACACAGACTATGATCAGCATCCTCAGGAAGCTTTCCTTGTGCCCCCACTTATCTCAGTTCCTACCTTCTCCCAAAATTATCCTCCATCTTTTTTCCATTACTGTTGGTTTCTGAGCAATCATTAATGTAATTTATTTCTTGAACAGTTTTGTCTGAGTTTAGGCTAAAAACTTATTTGATTACAAGTAGCAAAATAAGGATATGGGATATGCACATTTGAAGATAAGATTTATAACCTTGAGACTTGGATCACCTCTGGTCAAAGTTAATTAAAGTTTATACATTTATTTACAATGGTTTCATGTTATATTTGTCAGTAGACAAAGGTACCAAAAGGGGGAGGGGACATCGAATTCAAGGCCTCAGACCATAAGAAAAAGTTACATAGAAACATGATGAAAGAAAGGGAAATAGAAGTAGCTCTGCATTAATGGTGGTATTTTATTTCTGACACTTAATCATGTTATAATTTTAGGTGGAATGTTTGACTCTTCTGGGTTTCAGTTGCTTCAAATATAAATGGGAATGCTAACAACAACTTGCTAAAGTCACTTCTTACTAAGATGTATGATTTGTGGAAGATAGTTGAAAAAACATTTTTTTCCCCCACTATTTGCTGTCTTATCACCATCTCTACTAGAAAGTTGGAGGACTGGTCTCTTTTTATCTTTATATAAGTAGAGGTGGGAGATGGGGACTTCTCATGATAACCTGTTTCGAGCTGGAGAATACAAGATGTGGGGATGTATCTCTCTTTATGCCAAGGTCACAGCTGAAATGTCTATTTTAGAGTATCCCAAGCCATGAGGCAATGCTAACTTTGTCGTTCTTAGCAAATATCTTTGAGAGGTAGGATACAGAATTAATCTTTCACATTATACAGATAAGAAATGAAATCACTGAGCACTCAGGTGATTTATGAAGCAGCAGGTAAACGTTAGAAGAGGAAAAAAGGAAATTTGGTCTCTTGTCTCTTCTTTCAGGATCTTTTCAAGGGCTTCCTGCTGCTCCTGGACCACATAGGCCCTTTTGATAGCCACGGGAATGAATATTGCAGAAACTGTATTCTGCAAAAGGTGGAATGTGAAAAAAGACAAAGGGGCTCTTTCATATTAAGCCCTTGACCTCTCGTGTTCAGTTTTCCCAATATTAAGTGCATGGACAAACAGCTTAATGGCAGAAATGTCACTGCCAGAACTTTAAAGAGGTTAATCAATACTGAGCCTCAATCAAAATTTTACCATTATGTTTCCAAACACTGGAGTCCTCATGGAGACTTTTACATATTCACTGAAATGTTTTTAGAACATAGAGGTCAGACTTTTTAAATTGTTCAAGTGTTGCCAACCGTCAGCAGTTCCCTGTAGATTATAAACAAGGAACAGAGCCACTGTCCTCCTATTTGATACTTGTTTTCCCAGAAGAGAGCTGGAGCTGCTGGCTGAAATGTCAGAATAAAACAAGACTTGCCTATTTTTAGCTTCAGCTCATACAGTTTCCCTCCTCTTTAATCATATATCAAGATTTTTACACCAGCTACCTTTTGAGAGGCTTCAAGTTAAGGAGAGCTGAGCTCAATAAATATGGAAGATACTTTAATATGAATTATCACAATATATAGTAACAGAGGTTTTTAAATAATTATTATAGAAACATGCAGTTTTGTTGTTATTCTTTGGGATTTTGTTTTTGACTAACCTAACCAGTGTGTGTGAATAAATCCCTGGTCACAAAATTAAGCACAATGTCAAGGGTTCCACAAGGAATTAAAGGAAAAAAAAATAGAAAAATGTAAGAGCNTTTTTGACTAACCTAACCAGTGTGTGTGAATAAATCCCTGGTCACAAAATTAAGCACAATGTCAAGGGTTCCTCAAGGAATTAAAGGAAAAAAAAAATAGAAAAATGTAAGAGGTTAGTGTCCTAAACAGAAGCTGCATCTCAGGCAATATCTTTGTCCTCTTCCATCCCATCCCATGAGAATATTAAGAAAAGGGAGTATAATCAATTTCTAGCTCCAAAGAAGAACATGTTGGATAGTAGAGAGTAAAAATTGGAAAGGTTTCAATTGCATTTAGATAGCAAGTGATCCAGTGGGAGTACTAAGCTTAGAATAGTAATTAAATCATAGTGATATCTCTTAGGTAGGTAGATGATGATTTGGTGAAAATTTAAGTATAGGTGACAGATTGACCTAGAGGCATGAAAACATTAGCTACTTCATCCATTCATTNATGATGATTTGGTGAAAATTTAAGTATAGGTGACAGATTGACCTAGAGGCATGAAAACATTAGCTACTTCATCCGTTCATTCAACAAATATTTATCGATGCCTACTATGTGCTAATATCTGCTCTAGATCCTGGGGATAGAGAGAGCAAATGGTTGTGGAAATTGTATTCTAGTGGGGGAAAATAAGTAACAAGCAAATAAATGTATAGGTCAGACAGTGGTAACTGCTATGAGGGTTAAGGAGAGATAATGGAAGTGATTTTAGCTCAGAAAGCATAATCATGCAATTCTGCTTTGATCATCAGTATCGAGCAAAGACCTAAACAAAGTCCAGGAGTGAGCCATGTAGATATATCTGGGGAAGGAATGTTTCAGGCACTGGAATGGAACATGCAAAGTCATTGAAATGGAAATATACTTGATGCATTTCAGGAGGAATCCAGAAAGCAGTAGGCACAGTGAGTGTTCAGAATGGAGGTAGGAAGGGACCAGAACATGAAGAAGCTTAGAGGTGATAATGAGCATTTTGTGTTTTACTCAGAGGGAGATGGGAAGGTTTTAAACCGTTTTAAAGTTTCAAGCAAGGAAATTTGTGATCAGATTTGCCTTTTAAGAGGATTTTTCTGCCTGTTCTATGCAGCTAGATTGTTGGATTCCCCGGATAGAAGCAGAGAGACCAGCAAGGAAATAAATATTCCAGTCTAGACAATAGATGCTGGTGGTTTTTTGCCTAGGTGGTACCAGTAAGAATAATTAGAAGAAGCTTGATTCTAGATATATGTATAGAAGGAGATCCATCAGATGATGACAAATTGAATGTGGGGTGTGAGAATGAAGAATCGAGGATGATACCAAGGCTTTTGGTACAAGGAAGTGATAGGATGGACTTGCTATTTACAGAGTTAGAAGAGGCTATAAAAGAAACGGATCTGGGGCCCTTGGGAGGGGCAGGGTTCATGGGAACTAGGATTTCAAGTTTGCACAACTTAAATTGGAGATCCTATTAGACATCCAACTAAAGATATAAAATCAGTGGCTAGATATATGAATTGAGTTCACAGAACAAGTCATGGCTAGTTTTGTAAATCGATGAGTCATCAATCTATAGATGGGTTTAAAGCCATGGATCTGAGTGAGTTCACCTAAGAAGTAAGCAAGATGGTAGTCTGAATGAAGTTATTTACTAATAAATCCATAAATAGTAGGTTATCTTTAAGCCCTTTGATTCCTTGAAATCTAATAAAAATGGTCTTAACAATCAATTGGAGATATATTTATAATATATTTGAGGCTTAAGGTCTTGGGAATCATTTCTGTGGTTTATCAAAATTCAGACAATGAGTTATAGCACCATTATCTGGACTTTACAAGAGATGTGGTTAGAGCATTTTTCACTTAGTCTTGTGTACAGAAATAGAACATTGTCTTCTGTCCGCTGTTCTTAACCCCACTTCAGTTGTGTGACATTCTTTCATCCATTCTCAAAGGATTGCTTATCGGATAGTGCACTGCCTTTACAGTGAAATACTGATTAGTTTGTGGGAGTATTTTCTAGAGTTGATAAATCAATGCATGGCATTCCATTTTAAAAAGAGTTAACTGTCTAAGCCAGTGTTTTTCAAAGTACATTCCAAATAACATGAATTTCCAAGGATTTAAATATGGAAAATACTAAGTTAAACATGTTTTTATACTGAAGGACTTCTCAGGGCCTTTAATAAACTATGAGTCTTGAGTCTGCAGAAAATAAGGAAAAAAATTTGTCAACTCCAATTGCTCTTTGAATCTTTTTTTGAAGTATAGCTCTTAGGTCTAATGTCATAAAGAATAAGATTGTTCAGTGGCCAAAGTATGTAACATTAAGCATTCTTTGATTTTGGTCTGTAAAAGTGACAAATATCTTCATAAGCATTACCACATGATAGATGCTATGCTTTATATAAATGACTTCTTTTATACATATAAGGTGCATACCAAAATTATTCCCATGTTACAGATGTAGGAACAAAAGTGGAAGAAGTAAAGCAGCTCTCCCAAGGCCACAGAGCTAGCTGATGGGAGTGATACAGTTTAAACCTTGATCCTTTAAGTTCAGATCCGGGTCACCAAGTCATTGGTTCTCAGAATGTGGTCCCTGGACTAGAAATATTAGTATTGCCTGGGAAGTTATTAGAAATACAAATTCAGTCCCAGGAATCAGCAACTGTGGAGGTGGAGCTCAGTAATTTGTACTTTAGCAAACCTTCCATAATAAGTCTAATACTGTAGTGTAAGAACCCTTACCTTAAATCATTGTAATAAATGGAATAATACTGTGTATGCTAGAGAACCCTAAGGTGACTGGGGTAAAGGAAATAACCACCTATTTGTTCTAAATTAGAGGTCTCAACTTTTATTATAAATCAGAAACACTCATGGAATTGTTTTTTTAAACTTATTTTATTTAAATTTAATTAGCTAACATATAGTGTATCATTAGTTTCAGGTGTAGAGTTCAGTAATTCCCATTCATGGAATTCTTAAAACACCAAGACAACCCCCCAATACCTGAATATCCTTAGGTGAGACCAGGTATAAAAGCTACAGGTGATTTAATGCATTATCAGAACTGAGATAAATGTAGAAATTAATGGGGGACAGTCACTTGCTATTTTATATCAGTTCTTCCCAAAATCTGATATGTTTGGAAATACACAGAGGGTATTATGAAAATTAGATCAATCCACTAATTCTGGATGGTGCCTAAAATCCTACATTTCTATCAAGCTTCACACTGATGCCCATACTGTGTCTGAAGACACACATATTGAGTACCAAAGATTTAATTTACCCTTATAATTTCTCATTTTCTTCCACATTACTTTATGTTTAATGACTATAAAATTAAAAGCTTGAATTTATTTAGAAAACCCCTCTAGAAGAATTCTAAGTACTCCAGACAGAACGTGTTACCATTTTAGCTATTACATGGTTGCTGACTAACCATCTTCGTCTGCCTAGGACAGGTTTAGGAAATGAATGAAGGACATTCAGTGCTGAACAGGGTAAATCCCAAACAAACTGGGGTGATTTTGTCATCTGTGAAGGTATATACTTCCATCTGTTATGGAGGGACCCTATCCTAACCTAGAAACACATTCTAGTTCAATGATTATTCCTAGTTTACACTGTATGTAGGAAGATGTGGGAGTGAATTGGGTTTACAGAAGCAGGTTACCCAGCAGTCTTGGATGACCTTAAACCTGTCTAATATTCACAGACTAACTAGTAGGTATAGAGCCACAGTCTGAACTCAAGCCACCTAGCTTTCAAGCCCTCCATCTTAACTACTATCACAGGCCAACTACTCCTCTAATGCCTCAAAGTAAGTTTTCTCCAAAGTCAGGTGAATATGGCTCAAGTATGTTAATAATTTAACTTTATCTTTTCCATTAATTTTTCACCTTATCCTTTAAAGATTGTATCTTGGAAGTTGTTGTATATATTTTTAAATAAATAGAGGAAATATTTGGTATATATGCCCTCACAAAATACTACTATTATGCATGATCCAAAAAGTATGGAAACCACCACCATCTATGAACCATTTCCTCCCCTCCCCTCCTCTCTCTCTCCCTTTCTTTCTCTCTTATGTATTTACATGTGTGTATTTGTGTGTGTGTATGTGTATCACAAGCCATCCTACTTCTTTTTTCTTATAAGAATACAACCACTTTATTTTTTTTTAATAATAATACTTCTAAGGTACTTCTTTAGGAAGTTCATTCATTGACTTTGCCTAAATTCTATAAGTCACTCAAGTGGCAAGCTCATAAATGAAGTGTACCTTAATATCAAATTTGAAGTATTGGAAATAGAATTAGTTCAAGGGAGTTCTAGTCTATTTTAAGATATTTTGTACAAATTTGTTTAATATTCTGATATCCTATCTCTCTAAGCTGTAAGACGCTCCTAAGAATTTTAGCAACAGAATGAGTTTGAAATCCTATGCACAGAATCAAGATTTGAAATGACCCCAATAGGAGGAAAAAACCCTTGAAATAGATATATTTCAAAACTTACACATTTTAATATATATTTCATATATGCTATAAACATTTTAGAAAAATAATTAAAATTGTAATTCTTTAAATAGTTCTTCAAAATCCATATTCCATGTATTGCTGCAGAAACTTTCTACTAACATCAATGCATTATTTGATATATTTGAAAAAAACGCATTGTAAATTTAAGCAAGCTGAAATATTAATTGAGAGTGTCCTAAAATGGACTTTCAATTAAGTTCTCTCTTTTTTTCTGTGCAGATGATAAAAATTACATTATTCAGTATGACCATTTTTTAAAGTTCCTTTAAACATTCATCACTTAACCAAATAACAGGACAGTTCCACTAGAATAATTTTCAATGCTGGGTTAAAATGCTTTTCTAGAAAATTAGGGCCTTTCTATTCAACAGCAGTGAAAACAACAACAGTACTTGAGTACTTAAAAGGCTCTACGCTGTGTGTTTTGCATGGATTTTCTTAATTACTATTCATAACAGAGCAATGGTCCATTCATTCTCACCACATTCTCCTTGACACACTTGCTGGTCTTGGCCTTTGTGGCACCCCTACTCCCTCATTTTCCTCTCCTCTAAAAGCAACATCTTAATGTCTTTTGCAGACTCCTCCTCCTTCCTCCTCCCAAATTTTAATTCTAGAATTCCTATGGCTTAACCCCATGTGGTGGATTGAACAGTTCCCAAAACATTTTGTCCAATGCCTAACCTTTCGTACCTGTGAACATAAACTTCTTTGGAATTGGGGTATTCGCAGATGTAATTAAGAATTTCAGGTTGGTACTGTCCTGGAAAATAGGATGGATGCTAAATTCAATTACTATTGTCCCTATAAGAAAATGGAAAAGGAGACTTAAGATAGTGAGAAGACCACACAAAGAGAGAAGCAGAAATTGAGGTTATGTTGTCACAAGCCAATGAATGCCAGGACCCACCAGAAGCTAGAAGGGGCAAGGAATGACTCAACTCTGGAGCCTTCAGAGAGAGCATGACCCTGACAACACCTTCACTTTTGCCTTCTGGCCTTTGAAATTGTAGGAAAATAGATGTCTGTTTTAAGCTGCCCAATTTGTGGAAACTGGTTATGAGAACCGTGAGAAACTAGTAAATATACAGCATACCTCTACTTTTCTTTCTTCCTTTTGTCTCTAGCTCCTCCGACCTTACATGCCAAGTGTATGCTGAGGAATTAGAAGTTCTACTTATGACATAAGCCTTTTCCATGTGTTTTAGATATCTATCTACTTTGTGTTTCTACTTAGCTGTCTTCTTAGCACTCAAAATTAATATGTCTCCAAAAGCTCTTAATTACTAAACCTCCCAAAAAGAAAAGCCAGTTTTATTCTCAGTCTTATTTATGTCTGTCATGAACCTCTTCCCAAGTGTCCAGAGAAAACTAGAATCATTCTTCATTTTCTTTTGTCTTAACTGCCCCCCCTATATCTAATTTGTCAACACTCTTATGATTTATAACTTAGAAACATTTTTCAAATCAATTCATTTCTCCTGATCTCCATTTTTTACACATATTTTCTCTTTTTACTGCATCTTCCTTCCCTTATTGATTTTCCTAGTTTCTTGTCCTTCTTAGGAAGCTCTTTTATACACAGAAATCAAAGAAACCATTTAAAAATATAAATTAGGTAATGCCGTTATCCTGTTTAAAATGATAAAATGACTTTCTTTTGTACTTTAGAAAATCCATAGTTTTTGTCATTGCCTGTGAGGTCTTATATGGCAAAGGCCTTGCTTATTTTGTTCTTTATTTCTACCACCCCATCTAGGTAGGACTGCTTGAATCTGCTATTTTTTTATAGCTTATCACAATATGCATTCACATACATTTATTTATTATTATTTTTTACTCACTAAACTGTAAGCTCATGAAAGTTAACATGTGTCTTTTTTATTCACCAACAAATTCCTGGGATCTAGGAGAATGCCTAGCCCTCTGTAGTAATTTTGAATGGATGAAATAATGAAAAAGATCTATATACCCTTGATATATCATGTGTCGGTTTCTCATAAAGGATATTTAATTCCAGAACTTTAACAGATAGTGCCCCTAAAAGCTGACTACCTATAACATTTATCTGTATTTTTTATTAGTATTTGATACTTGCTGAACACTTACTTTGTTCCAGGTACCATGCTAAGCTCTTTGTCTATATAATGTCATTTAATCTGTACAATAATCCAGTGAGGTAGATAGTTGAATCACTTTCTTTTACAAATGAGTATTGTTATGCTCAGAGAAATAAAGTGATTTGGGCAAGACAACACATTTATTACAGGCAAAGTCAGGTCTGTGGCCACCGAGTTCACACTCATTGTGACTGTGTCATTTTGCAAGAAACTACTTCAAGATTTCAGCAGTCCTCTCAAAGCTCTTTTTTTAATCATTGATTTGCCTACCATCCAAAGACAAACTATATTCAAAATTAGACAACAAGACAAAATCCTAATATTATTAGAGCATTTCCCTGGGAAGTCTTAGGGTTGGGAGTTGATGGCTTTCTTTCCTTGGAACTGTTTTAAAGGAAATTCTTAATTGCAAAATATATTGTCATGATTATCCTTTAAATATACAGGTACTTATAGATTTTGTTAGGTGGACATATCAACATAAGTTTTCAAAAATAGATACAAATGAAATGCTTCAGTCCTCAATGACCAAAGCAGAAATGGCAAAGTTTGTATTCAGCCAAATTCTTTCATTGCCGTAAGTCCCAAGTTGATTTTTGTTACATAGCTCTGTTGACTTGACTCATGTGTGATAGTTAATTTTATGTGTCAACTTGGCTAGACTACGGTACCCAGTTGTTTGGTCAAACACAAGTCTAGATGTTTCTTTGAAAGTTTTTTAGATATGATTAACATTTAAATCAGTACAGTTCCTGTAAAGTGGATTAGCCTCCATAGTGAGGGTGGGCCCCATTCCATCAGTTGAAGGTCATAAGAGAAAAAAATTGAGGTCCCCCTGAGGAAAAAGGAATTCTTTATCCAAATACCTTTGAACTCAAGATTGCAACCTCCTCCACTCTTCCCTGGTTCTCCCGCCTGCTGGCCTGCCCTGCAAATGTCAGACTTGCAAGCTTTGACAATAATATGAGCCAGTTCCTTAAAATAAAATTTTCTCTCTGTATATCTATACACTCTATTAGTTCCATTTCTCTGGAGAACCCTAACAGACCATGTAACACACATGTGAAGGGAAAGCTTCTAATAGTTTTCCTTCTCTTTTTTATTTTATTTGTTAAAGCAGTCACAAAGCTACAGTGAGTTTCCAGAAGAGGAGAAATAGAATTCACCTCTTCATAGGGAATGCCAAGGTTCTAGGAGACCATAGCAACCCCCAAACTGGCGATTTTGCCAAGGTCATTTTTGCAAAATACAACCTGACATGTGTCCTGATTTGTGATATTCCCCCCTGTTATTAAACCAAATACTTCAATCTTTTTCTCTCTCCAAGGAAAATTCTTCCTCCTCTATGAAGGCTTCATTGAACAGCACTTTACCTCCTTGATGTCACTTCTCATCAGTGCTATTTGGCATTTAAATACATCTTATACATTGGGCTTTGTAACCACAGGTCAGAGTAGTAAAAAAAAAAAAAAAATGTATGGGATCTGGAATTAGGCAGGGTTTAAACCCAGCTCTGCTACTTCTTAGTGAGACAATTGATGAATTAATGCATCTCTCCAAACCTCAGTTTTCTTGTCTAGAAAATGATAAAATCATAGAACCATTGTATGATACTGTTATAAAATACAAACAAGGGAACATTAATGAAGAATTTTGGGGGGCTGTCTGGGTGGCTTAGTTAAGTGTCTGCCTTCAGCTCAATTCATGATCCCAGGGTCCTGAGATTGAGCCCTACATCGGGCGCCCTGCTCAGCAGGGAGCCTGCTTCTCCCTCTCCCTCTGCCACTCCCCCTGCTTCTTCACGTGCTTGCTCTCTCTCAAATAAATAACATTTTTAGGGGAAAAAAAAAGATTTTTTTGTAATTGTACCTAACATTGTTGATCACTTTCACCTTATGAGGTTGGCTGCTCTATTCATTATGTGATTCAAACCACATAGCAACAGAGGTCATTATTATCCCCATTTGATAGGTGAGAACCTTGAAATCTATGTCATTAATGTGACTCAGTAAGACACACAATCTAGGAACAATATAAAAGCTGAACCTTGAGTTCCTAAGTTATGGTTCATTATTCTTTCACCAGATCATGATGTCTCCTTCTTTGTATTCTCACTGTTATGCCTACTGCTGTATCTTATCCATTGTTGCTAAATAAGACCTATTAAATAAATGAATAATCAAATTTTTTTCAGGTTTACTGAGGTATAATTGAGAAATAAAATTGTAAGATATTTAAAGTATACATTGTGATGATTTGATACATTGTGAAAACATTTCCACTATCTAGTTAATTAATACATTCATCACTTCATACATTTATGTACATATATTTTTATATAACATAAAAATATGTGATATATACTTATATTTTCTTTCTGTGAGAACTTTTAAATTCTACTCTCAGAAAAGTTCAGTTATAGGGATGCCTGGGTGGCTCAGTTGGTTAAGAGTCTGCCTTCAGCTCAGGTCATGATCCCAGGGTCTAGGATCCAGCCCCACATTGGGCTCTTGCTCAGCGAGGAGTCTGCTTCTCTCTCTCCTTCTGCCTGCGGTTCCCCCACTTGTGCACGCCCTCTCTCTCTGTCAAATAAATAGATAAAATCTTTTAAAATTTTTCAGTTATATAATACAATGTTAACAACTATAAAACCATGTTTTATATCAGATCTTTAAAACTTATTCATCTTATAACTGAATGTTTGTACCCTTTACCAACCTCTCCTTATTTCCCCCACTCCCAAGCCCTAACAATGACTTTTCTACTCACTGTTTCTATGATGTTCTGCTCTGTTCTTTTCCTTTTTTTCTTTTCTTTTTTTCTTTTTTAAGATTTCATGTGTGAGTAATACCATGCAGCGTTTGCCTTTTTTTGTCTGCCTTATTTCACTTAGCATAGTGCCTCGAGATCTGTCCACGTTGTTGCAAATGGCAGGATTTTCTTCTTTTTCAGGGCTGAATGATACTCAAGTGTGTGTGTATCTATGTGTGTACTTTTATGTGTATCTCACATCTTCTTTATCAATTCATCTATTGATGGACACTTAGATTGTTTCCATATCTTTGCCATTGTGGATAGCGCTGCAGTGAACATGGGTGTGCAGATAGCTCTTTGATATCCTGTTTTCATTCTCTTTGGGTAAATACTCAGAAGTGGGAGTGTTGAATCAATGACAGTTCTAGTTTTAATTTTTTTGAGGAATCTCCATATCATTTTCCATTTTGACTGTGCCAATTTACATTCCCACGAACATTACACAGGGGTTTGCTTTTTTTCACACTCATTCCAACACTAATTATCTCTTGTCTTTCTGAGGCTAGCCATTCTAACAGGTGTGAGGTGATATCTCATTGTGGTTTTGATTTGTATTTCCCTGATAATTACTGATGTTGTGGATCCTTTCATGTACCTGTTGGCCATTTGTATGTCTTTGGAAAATGTCTGTTAGCTTTCTGTGCCAATTTTTAAATTAGATTATTTGGGCTTTTATGCTATTGAGTAATATGTGGTCTTTCAAATCTTATTAATCACAAATTGTAATTCATATCAATCATAAAGTTACAAAAATGTGATTTTTGTATTTCAGATTCTAGTAGACAATTTAGAGGTATTTTTTTCAAATTTTTATTTAAATTCTAGTTAGTTAATGTATATTGTAATTTTGGTTTCAGGAGTAGAATTTAATCATTCATCACTTACATATAACACCCAGTGCTCAACACAAGTGCCCTTCTTAATGCCCATCATCCATTTACCGATCCTCCACCCACCACCCCTCCATCAACCCTCAGTTTGTTTGCTGTAGTTTGCTGGTTTGCAATGCAAACACAGCCCCTCTGGAAAGCAGTATGGAGGGTCCTCAAAATATTAAAAATAGAACTGCCCTAAACCCAGCAATTGCACTAGTAGGTATTTACCCAAAGGGTACAAAAATACTATTATGAAAGGGCACATGCACCCCAAAGTTTATAGCAGCATTATCAACAATAGCCAAATTTTAGAAAGAGCCCAAATGTCCATCAACTGATAAATAGATAAAGAAAATGTAGTGTGTACACACACATACACACACACACACACACACACACACACAGAGGAATATTATTCAACCATCAAAAAGATTTAGAGGTATTTTAATAGAACTCTTGTTGATCTTAAGACCTGATAAAGTTCATGAAATGAAAATAACTAGCTATTGTAGACATGTCTGGTGTCACCAAGGGTCTTCAGTAATGAAGACAATTCACTCCAGACTTGTCAATCAGTAATACATGATATCTTAGGGTTATTATTGGAATTATAAATCTTGCTATTAAACTTTCTGTTTTTTTATGAACTAATACTTTTGCAGCAGACAGGTCTATTATACACTCTAACTATTGTGCTAGATTTAAATTAAATGGCACAATATGTAGTACAAACAAAAGGTTCTAAAAAATATTGTGGTGATGGGGAGTTTTAAGCAGTTATCTCAAATTTCACTTGCTCTGCTGAACTGGTTCCTGAAACTCTAAAAGAAAACTGGATAAGATGTCAGTATTCCAAGATACTAGAAAGAATTTTGACCCAAATTGACTTGAAGTCTTTCAACATAGCTGAACTATGTTGTATGTGAAATGTGTAAGTTACACAGATGATGTTTAAGGATCTTCAAAGTTTTAAAATTTCAAATTATAAATAAATAATGTTTGACTACAGTCTAAGTCAAATCCCCAGATTTCTTGTTTTTGTTTTGTTTTGTTTTTTGTTTTTTGTTTAGTCAATATTGTATTTTCAAATACATGAAATCATCTTTTGTTTGTTGCATACAAACAGTGAAACTTACTAAAACAAAATCATAAATACAGCCTATCCTAAAAAATAATGAGAAGACTGACAAAATTATACCAACAATTAGACCCATGGCACCAATTAATTAGAATGGAGTGCTTAGCTCTCCTGCTGTAGAAAGAATGGGTCTTGGCCATGTTAATGCTAGACCCATTTTACTCGTTAACATTAACATTTTTGTCTCTACATTAATATGAGTTTGAGCACCCGTTCTGAACAAACCACAGTCTTTGCTTTCTCATTTCCTTTTATTCTAAGAAAAGAAAATAGATCCATCATAACATGGTGTATAATGTCATAATATTGAACTTCAGGGATATAGACTTTTTTTACATATTAAAATGTGGGTGTAGGAAATGTACTAGTAGAGTTACATTGCTAGTTTAGAGCTGTAGAATATCAAATAAAATTATTTCCCTAATTCAGTTAAGTGAAATAATAGTAAAAAAGTAGCAGTATAGATGTCTTCTAATAATATGGCAGACTAGATAATCAGAGAAGTCCTTTTACAATAAAACATCTAGATCTTTCTTGGGAATGGAAGTGACAGTATATGTTATTAATGTGTTGCTGGGCTAGCACAAGGTAACAGACACCTTTATGGGCCCTCTCTACCAAACATGTGAAAAATATCATAAATCTCAAACCAGATTCATGAGGATATGATAGATTTAATCTAAGGCAAAATGCCTAAAGCAGTGCTGATTTCAGGGAACTAACTCTTTTTAAAAAGAATTTTATTATTGAAGTATAGCTGACATACAGTTTTATATAAGTTTTAGGTGTGCAATATAGTTATTTGACAATTTTATACATGTGTAATGCTCACCACAATAAGTGTAACTACATCTGTCGTAATTACAATATTATTGACAAAATCTCCTATGCTGTTTTTTTTTCATTTTTAATGTCATTACTTATTTGTTTAATAAGTGGAAATTTACACCTTTTAATTCCCTTCATTTATTTTGCCCTTTCCTCAACTCCCCTCCCCTCTGACAACCACTAGTTTGTTCTCTGTATGTATGAGTCTGTTTCTGTTGTTTGTTTGTTCATTTGCTTTGTTTTTTGTTTTTTGTTTTTGGATTTTTTTTTAGACTTCAGGGAACTAACTCTTTGTCCTGTGGCAAGGTGGGGCAGTTGAAACTGAGATTATTTTGTTTAAGTGATTTGTAAGGTCAAAAGCAGGCTGCCCCAAAACGGGCCACTTTGTCATAAAGACTATTTTGATTTATAAAGCAATCAAAACCCAGCAGATTCAGGAAAGGTTCCTTACATCCCCCTCAACTGCCAAAAGAGAATTTAGATAGAGGACCTGCTCCAGGAAGAGAACTATCACCATTAGATAGCTACATTATGAGGAACTAGGGTGTGGTAGATAGGAAGGAACCTAGCAAGACCTGTTTAATCAAAGTTCTCTCTTTGTCCTATTGTTTATGAGTGGCTCAGCAAATATTTGTTTACCAAACTTTTACTCTTTTTTCATCATTCCTGGGGATTGTATTCCTTCTGTTTGAAGTTACAGACCCCTACTCCTTTCTCCTTTAGTTCAGGATAACACATATACCTCATTTTGCTTGACTGTCTTTGGAATAACCGTATTTACATGGATTCTCCATACATATGCTATTAAATTTGATTTTCTCCTGTTAATCTTTCTCATGTCAATTTGCTTCTCAGTCTGCCTAGAAGGGCCGTGAAGGGGATGGGAATTCTTGCTCCCTGACTGTAGGTACCCTAAAAGTACACTCAAGGGATACCAAAAAAATTGTACTCATTGACTTCCAGCAAAAGTAAACACAGAGAAGGGAGGAAGGACAAAGGAAAAAAATAAACTAACTCAGTGGCTTAAAACAACAGAAATTTATTATCTCTTAGTTCTAGAAGCTAGAAGTCTGATATCAAAGTGTCAGTAGAACTATGCTTTCTCTGAAGGCTCTAGAGAGATTTCTTTCTTTGTGTCTTCCAGCTTCTGGTATCTCCAAGTGTTTCTTGGCTTGTGGCTCTATATCTCCAGTCTCTGCCTCTGGGATCATATTACCTCCTCTTCTGTCAAGTCTCCCCTGTGTGTGTCTGTTATAAAATAATTATCATTAGAGTTAGGACTCACCTAGATAATTCAGGATAATCTTGTCTCAAGATACTTAATTCTATCTGCAAAGACTCTTTTTCCAAACAAAGACAAATTCACGGTTTCTGGGAATTGCGATGTGGACATATCACTTTGGTGCCACCATTCAACCCACTGTAGCATCACTGTATGCAAATTTATTTTTTAAAAAGTTTGTATGACTTGTTTAAGAAGAAGAAAGAGATTATATACACATTCTTATTCTCGTATTTTCCCTCATATGCCCAAATTATCAAGTTGAGAGTTTGGGGCCAGTTTCATGAACAGGCTAGTTGAAATGTGTAAGATATAATGGAAAAGAGAAAGTAGAGTTTTCATAGTGCCTTGGTAGCTGTCACAGACACTGCTGTTGCCTACCCGCTTGCCATTTTTACTTTCATTTTTGTTCACAGAGTTTCAATCTTGTTCAGGAAAGCAATGTGCCCAGCACAGTGGATTGAAAAATAATTAGGACAAGCAAGATATGACTGTCCTTTTGTTGATAATTTACTTTCCAACCACTCTTCCAATTCAGGACACCCAGTTACATAGTTATGACCAAAAGAATATAAATGGCAATTTTTTTTCAATGTCAAAAAAAAAAAAAGGTTTTCCTTTCTAATAAAGGGAAAATTCTATCCTTTTTGTTTCTTCTTCTGTGTTCAGATCACTGGTGTGAAGATATGATGCGAGGGTTGTGGCATCTATATTGTGACTCAAACCTAAGACCAGATAAAAATCCAAAGACAGCAGAGCAGGATATTGTTGCACAAATACCATAATTACCTTTTTCAGACTTCTTCAAAGTGAGATAATTTAATGTCTATATTACTAGAACAAGTATTAGATTTTCTGTTACTTGAAAACCAAATGTCTACCTAAAATTGTAGGTAATGACTTCTCCAATGGTCCTCATTTCTCCATATTTTTGTCTATATGAAACATCAAATACCTTCATGGTTTTTTGTTGTCCAGACTCACTTTTATAAGGTCAGAGACTAGAATAAGAATCTGTTATTCTAGATTATTTTCAATAGTTACTATTATCTACCCACTAAAATGAGGGAAATGATTTGTTAGGGTCCTTCTTTATGCTTCTTACTCTCCTTTAAATAGTTGTAAAACACTGACTTGTTATTGCTTTAATTGTGAAAAGAAAATTAAATCCACAGGAATTAAAGTTTTATTCTTTGTTTTTCTTCTTTTTATATTTTCTAAGAAATACAATACTGCTATTTGATCCATACCCCCCTTTTTTGATTCATGAGACAATGCTTAGGAGCTGTCACATTATCATATGTACCTGACATATTTTCCTGGCAAATACAATGTTGACAGAAACAATTGACACCTAACATCTAAAATATAAACCTCTCTTCAGATTATTGACTTATGACTCTGAGAAGAACAGCCTTCAATAGCACTGACAATCACAACCTTGCTCTTTAAAAAGTATCTCTCTAAATGCCAGAACTTGCTCCTGTAGAGATTTGGGGAGGTTTACCTGATGTTGATGTGTAGTTCAGACACAGAAGGTTGTGCATCTCATGATCCATAAAGGACCTTTCCTGGTGCTATCTGTGCATTCATAGTTTTCACTGAAATTAATCAAAAACATCTATGATTCCATTTTTGGTCACTCTTTATTTACTTCACAGTGTTACTGAACCTCATTATCACGTTGTTTAAAAAGTTGTGGTGAGTTAGACAATACGGTTCTGTATTCCCAAGCAATTATGTCTCATCTGGAAACAGTAAACAGCTTCACAGAGAGATGTAACAAATTAGTAATGATTAACTCACAATCAATACAAATGCCAATGGACTCAAAACTGATATTTTTACTTAAATATTGCTTAAATCACAGTCAACTTTTTAGAACATTTAAAATGTGTGGCATCCGTCTGGTCTAGTCTCAAGAATTTAAAAAATAACAACTTTGTAGAACTCTAAAAAAGAAGCTTATTGTGTCTAACAAGCAATAAGTTTCACATATAATAAATTCAAAATGATACAGTTCAATATATATTCCAAATGTCCTATAAAATGACTCCGCACATATACATATTTACATATTTATGTATAAATATGAAATTACAAAATGTATTTTAAGTACATCCCATCATTTCTTAGAGCTTATGTCCTTGAAAGCCTGACATTAAATTTAGGGTATCATGTGAATGTACACTGTGCATGTTTAAAAGAAGAGATTTCATCTATTTCAAAAGAGAAAATTACTTATTCTATTTATTTCTAGGATTCTTCTCCTTAGAGAATATTCCCAAACTGAGAGACAGTGTTTAAATTCTATTATCACAACAAAGCTATCTTCAGTATGGAGTATACAAACACACACATTCACAAACAATTATTTATGGACCAATAAATTACCAACATCCAGGTAGAGTCCAAAATAGGCTTTGGAATTGGCTCTACTTCTTTATTCAGTAACTGCAGCTTCTAATACTCACACAGCATTCAGAAAAATGATTTGACATTCCTGAGCTTCAGGTTCTTCATAAGTGATATTTAGGGTATTGATATCATCTCTATCCATTAGGAATCCTTCAGGTTTAGGTAGCATATTCACATGCAACTCAATTCAGAAATTATTCTATGTCCCAGGATCTGTTCTTCAACCCAGCTTCCTCTGGGTAGGCTCCCTTTTTCTGCCTGGCTGTAAGAGAGTTCCCATTTGCTTCCAGGGTAGCAAACTTTCAGACTCTCATGTGATAGGGAAAGAGGAAGAGTCTTAGTTGTAAAATTCCATCCAAAATTATGTCCCCCTGGCCATGATTTAGCCACAGGCTCATTCTCAAGACAATTTATATAGCGAAGTGATTAAGCTGACGTAAAGTCAACTCCAGAAGAAGCACTAAGGGAAAGGGGATAGTACCCTGAAGGAACTCTGAAGAGTTGTTAGAAGGAAAAATATTAATAGATGCTTCTCAGAAAAGCCAATTGGTGTTTACCATAATTATTTAGACTGGTTCTAGTGAGGATTAAATATATTAAGTTAACAGGATGCCTACATGTTGCCCAGAAATGGTAAGTATAATCAAGTTTATAGTTATTAACAATATTTTGACACTATTTATGACTTCTGAAGTCATTTTGTATCTTTTATCATAATTCAGCACTCACAACCCAAAATTCTTTTTGAGTTATCCTTGGAGGTTATTAGTTTCTAAATATTTGTAGCTCAGGGAGGCTGTGCTACCAACCCAAGGTCATAGAGCTAACTGGCTGGAAGCCTAGACTTACACCAAGTCTTGCAACTCATCAGACCATTGGTGCCTAGTCAGGCATCCTGTGGATATGATAACCTGTGTTTTATCTCAAGGATTTATAAAGCATTTACTACATGTTGCATATCTGTGAGATAAAAAAAAAAAATAGACCAAATCGACAATGTGGGTATTTTCTTTTGTATAAGGCAATACTGTTCATCTCAATTCAGCGGTTCCTCCTTATTTAATTTATAAAATTGCATTTAACTTGTGCTTACTCCCCTTCTGGATGAGGAGCCAAATGTGTCACAAACGAAAGGCCTGTGTTTGCTAAGCCCTATTTGATGTCACTTGGGAGAAATGAAGTCCAGGACAGTTCAAGTGAGAAAATATGAAACAGAATTTCAGAGCAGTAAATTAGAATGGGTAAGCATAGGTAAGAGTAAGGGTAAAGATCAAAAGTCCTAAGTATTTATAAAATCTTTTTAATCAGTTTTCCAGTAGGAATTCCATTAAATATAATACCAGTGAATCTAGCTACAGAAATATCTACCTAGTCTTCACCTTTTAAAATCAATGACTAGAAACAGATAAGAAGTCACTTGATAACTTTTGCCATCTGACTCAGAGACTTAATATTAGTTCAAATCAGAACACACACATCTGTGCAGCTATCCTGTTATGTAGAGCATAGGTTGTTTTTCAAATGCTAGAATTCATCTCAACCTCATATTTATACATTCCTTTTTTGAAATACAATGAACAGGACAGAAAGCCTTCCAAGGGCATGTAGAGTAAGGGGTACATACTGAGTGTGGCACATTGCTTCTGAGGAGCTTTAGGTCCCATAATTAAAGAATCCAGGCATAGAAAGAGACAGGGAGATTCTAGTAACAGTGTATGTTTCTGACATTTTGTTGAATGTAGGACCAGAGAGTAGTGTGACAGGAGAAACTCCTACTTCAATATGGTACAGTTGTATTAGACATTGGAATTTGGCATGTCAAATTGCCCTCCAAATGCAGATCTGTAAAATGTGTTAGAAGTTGCCTAAGTGGAACTTTTAGCAAAACTTGGGGCAAACCCACTCTGTATGCTAATAAATGGGAAGGCTGGGCAATTTCACCTCATTTGTCTCTTCCTTTCTTAGCAACCAGTACCCTTACTACTCTAGTATCAAGCTTCTTTTATCCTGATAGAGTTTCTACCACGGCTGATCTCAGCTAGTCCCATGGCTAGCTGATGACCCCCAACTCTTAGTTGGAAATTAGTTCCCACACAAGCTTCTGCCGTAAATTAGAAACTTTTATATCTGGTTGTCTCTTTAACATTTCTACTTTAAGGTATAATACATATTTAAAATGTTACATACTAAAGTGAGTATCTTTTCTTTCTCTCTGCTTAGTCCACTTGCCTTAAAATATCTTTTGTCTGATGTTAAGAAAATTATGCTAGTTTTCTTTCTTTTGTCTTTACCTTATATATTTTTCTAATCTTGTACAATTTTATTTAATTATAACACATGCAGAAAAATGCTGATAAATGTATATCTCAGGGAATTATCACATAGGGACAACCATGTATCCACCATGATACTCAAAAGATAGGATGCTGCCAGTGCTCTGGAAGTTGTTATCTCAATTATTGCCCCTAGTCTTCTTTTCTAAAGGTAAACACTCCAGCTTGACGTCTAACACCCTAGTTTTACTTACTGTAACTTCATATAAATGGAATCATGTCATGTTGTTTTTCTGTGTCTGACTTACTTCGTTACATTTATGTGACTTATCCATGTTTTTGCATATTTTAGTTATGTTCCTTACAGTACACTTTAAAAAATAAAGGTGTATTGTATGAATATATTATTTAACCATTTTAGTGCAGATGGACATTTGAGTTTTCTCTAGCTTTATATTTTCTCTAGCTAAATATTTTTATCAGTGTCTTTTGGGCACGTGTGAATATATTCCAGTTAGGCATGTATTGGGTCATAGGATATTTATTTGTTAAAACAGAAAATAATGTCAAACAGTTTTCCAAAGTGGCACTATCAGTGTACCTTGATACCAATGGTATATGAGTTCCAGGTGTTTCACATCTCCAACACTAAGTCTTGTGACTCTCCTTATTTTATTCACTCTCATAGGTAGAAAGTGACATTCTGTTTTTATTTTAAATTGCAATTCCCTGATTGGTAATAAGGCTAAGCACATTTGTGTATGTTTATTGTTCTTTTTCTCTGTGTGAGTATCATACAAATCACTTGATCTTTTTTTCTTTTAGATTGTATGCCTTTTTTTTTTATACTGATACAGTATCAATTTTATTTTATGGATATATTCTCCCATTCTGTAGCTTCCTGTTTATCTTTTTGATGGTATCTTCTGACAAATAAAGCTCTAATTTAATGTAGTAGCTTAATTTATCAATCTTTTGCCTATAGTTAGTACTTACCATTTAACAACTGTTTCCCTACTCTTCATGACCATAAAAATACTCTTCTAACATTGTCTTTTGGAAGCATATTCTTGTGCTTTTCAAATTTAGGTCTACAACCCACTTGGAATTCAGTATTGCACACTGAGTGAAGTAGGAGTTGAATTTCATTTTGTATTTCCATATGGAGATCAAATTGAAACAACACCATTTATGGAAGTAACCATCTTTTCCTCACTATTCTGCAACGCCTCCTTCATCATAAATCAAGTGTCCCTAAAGATGTAGATATGTTCTAAACTTTCTAATAATGTTCCATTGGTCCATATGGCTATTAAACAACTATCAAACTGTCTTAGCTATATTAACTTTTAAGTAAGTTTTGATATTCAGGAAAACAGCTGTTACCCTGTTTTTGTTCCTCTCAAAGCAGCCTTGGCTATTGGCTCTTTGTATTTCCATATAAATTTTAGAGTTAACTTGAAAAGTTTCACAAACACATACACACACACACATATGCACACACACACACACACAAAAATGTTGGGATTGTGATTGGGGTTGCATTGAATATAAAACCGGTATAATTGGTATCATTTCAATATGGAATTTTTTTAAATCCATGAGCATAACATTTCTCTCCATTTATTTTCTTTTGGTCTAATCTAGCGCAAAACATTTTAGGATCTTGTGTGCCTTGTACACCACTTGTTAGAAATTTTCTTAGGTTGTTGATATCTTTGACTATTTTAAATGTTTATTTTCCACTGTTTATTTCTGTGAAGAGAAACATAATCAGTGTGCTTATGTATGGATGTATGACTTTGTAATCAATAATTTTTAAAAAATCATTAGTTGTAATACCTTATCTCTCTCTCTCTCTCTCTCTCTCTCTCTCTTTTTTTACTTTACATATAGGCAAATACTATGAGATATCTTATCAAGGTAGCAGTTCATATATAGGTACTTGGCAAAGTACAATTGTGTGTGTACACATGGTAACGGGGAAGGAATTTTTTAAAATGGAGACATGCACTGGGCTCTTTTCAGTTTTGGTACTAGGATCTTGTTGGCCTTAGCCAAATAACTTAACTTGCTAGTTTTCATTTGATTACCGGTAGAGTGAGGGTGAAACCAAAATTACCCAACCTGGTCTATCCTCACTAAAAACTCTGAAGACGAACCCTAAGCATGTCTGTCTAATGCTTATAAGTGTCTTAGGCATAAGGGGGCTGGAGATATATGCTGCCTGATAACTTCACCTGTGATGAGCATGTGATTTAATAAGAGAATACCAGACAATTAACATTTACTTATATGTCAATGTATCAATTTCCTAGGGCTTCCATAGTAAAGTGCCATAAACTTGGTGGTTTTATACAACTGAAATTTGTTCTTTCATGGTTCTTTTTCTTTGTCTGTTTGGGTTCCCTGTCTTTATTTTATTTTATTTTTTATTTATTTTTTTTTTACTTTCAGAGGTAGAATTTAGTGATTCATCAATTGCATATGACACCCAGTGCTCATTACATCAAATGCCCTCCTTAATGCCCATCACCCAGTTATCCCATTCCCCCACTCACATCCCTCCAACAACCTTCAGTATTTCTTTCTATAGTTGAGTCTCTTATGGTTTATCTCCCTCTCTGATTTTGTCTTATCTTATTTTTCTCTCCCTTCCCCTTTGTTTCTTAAATTCCACATATGAGTGAGATCATATGATAATTGTCTTTCTCTGATTAACTTCTTTTTTTTTTAAGATTTTATTTATTTGACACAGAGAGAGAGAGAGACAGAGAGATCACAAGCAGGGGGAATGGCAGGGAGAGGGAGGGGGAGAAGCAGGCTCCTTGTTGAGCAGGGAGCCCAACGTGGAGCTCAATCCAAGGACTCTGGATCATGAGCTGAGCCAAAGGTAGATGCTTAACTGACTGAGACACCCAGGCACCCCGATTGACTTATTTCAGTTAGCATAATACCCTCTAGTTCCATCCACGTCGTTGCAATGGTAAGATTTCAATTTTTTGATGGCTGAGTAATATTCCATTATATATATATATACATATACCACATCTTCTTTAACCATTCATCTGCCGATGGACATCTGGGCTCTTTCCATAGTTTGGCTATTGTGGACATTGCTGCTATACACATTGGAGTACAGGTGCCCCTTCAGATAACTATGTTTGTGTCCTTTGGGTAAATAACTAGTAGTGCAAATGCTGGGTCATGGGGTAGCTCTATTTTCAACTTTTTGAGGAAACTCCATACTGTTCTTCACAGTGACTGTACCAGCTTGTATTCCCACCAGCAGTGTAAGAGGGTTCCCTTTTCTCTACATCCTTGCCAACATCTGTCATTTTCTGACTTGTTAATTTTAGCCATTCTGACTAGCGTGAGGTGGTATCTCATTGTGGTTTTGATTTGTATTTCCCTTACGACAAGTGATGTGGAGCATTTTTTCATGTGTCTGTTGGCCATTTGTATGTCTTCTTTGGAGAAATGTCTGTTCATGTCTTCTGCCCATTTCTTGACTGGATTTTTTGTTTTTGGAGTGTTGAGTTTAATAAGCTCTTTATAGATTTTGGATACTAGCCCTTTACCTGATAAGACATTTGCAAATATCGTCTCCCATTCTGTAGGTTGTTTTTTAAATTTTGTCAGCTGTTTCCTCTGCTGTGGAGAAGCTTTTATCTCAATGAAGTCCCAGTAGTTTATTTTTGCTTTTGTTTCCCTCACCCTTGAAGATGCATCTAGCAAGAAGTTGTTGCAGCTGTCAAAGAGATTACTGCCTGTGTTCTCCTCTAAGATTTTGATGGATTCCTGTGTCACATTTAGGGCTTTTGCCCATCCATTTTGAGTCTATTTTTGTGTATGTATGGTGTTAGAAAATGGTCACGTTTCATTCTTCTGCACGTGGCTGTCCAATTTTCCCAACACCATTTGTTAAAGAGACTGTCCTTTTTCCATTGCATATTGTTTCCTGCTTTGTCAAAGATTAGTTGACCAGAGAGTTGAAGGTCCATTTCTGGGTTCTCTGTCCTGTTCCATTGATCTATGTGTCTGTTTTTGTGCCAGTACCATACTGTCTTGATGATTACAGTTTTGTAATATAGCTTGAAGTCAAACTTTCACTCTTCATAGATGACATGTTAGTCAATGTGGAAAACCCAAATGACTCCACCCAAAAATTGCTAGAACTCATACAGGAATTCAGCAAAGTGGTAGGATATAAAATCAATGCACAAAAATCAGTTGCATTTCTATAAACTAACAATGAGATAGAAGAAAATTGAGCAATTGACCCCACTTATGATTGTACCAAAAACCATAAAATACTTAGTAATAAACATAACCAAAGAGGCAAAGGATCTGTACTCTGAAAAACTGTGGAACACTTATGAAAGTAATTGAGGAAGACGCAAAGAAATGGAAAAGCATTCCATGCTCATGGATTGGAAGAACAAATATTGTTAAAATGTCTATGCTACCCAGAGCAATCTACACATTAGATGCAATCCTTACCAAAATTCCATCAACATTTTTCACAGCACTGTTCTTTCATAGTTCCGAAGTGTTGCTTCTTTTTGAAGTTTCATGAGGGAGAAGCTATCAATCCATGCTTCTCTCCTAGTTTCTATTGTTTCTGGAAAACCTTGGCATTCCCTGCCTTGTAGTTTTATAATATAATTCTAACCCTTGCGTCTGTCTTCACTTGGATTTCAACACAGCTTTCTTTTCTCTATATCTCTGTGTCCCACATCTCCCTCTCTTTTCTCTTGTAAGGTCACCAATCATTGGATTTAGGGCCCCACTAAACCCAGGATATTTATTTCATCTCCAGACTTTAAGTATATGAGCAAAGATCCTATTTCCAAATCAGGTCACATTCATAGGTAGTAGGGGTTAAGACTTGGCAATACCTTTTTGGGAACACTATTCAAGTCACTACTGTCAATAAATAAGTAAAACTTAAAATACATGATACTTTGAAAATAAATTTAATACTGAACATAAAATATTTTATTAAATTCATTTTTATAAAAATGGTCTAGCAAATTGTTAATTATATCCCTATAGAATTAACAAAAATAAATGTTATTTGTATGTGCAAGTAACCAAATCTTTTATTTATATATTTTTTTTCAAATCAGTATTAAGTAACCATAGCATTTAATTTTTGATATTCATTGTTCTGGCTTTTGCTTCGTATTCTAAAGAATCCCTTTTGCTAAATAGTACTAATAGTACTTATCCCTTTTGATAGGAAAAGGCTTTTAGAAAATATTTTATTGGTGATTGAAAAATAAAGTTTTGTTTTCTTCAACCTCATCACATATGATCCTGCTCCTGAGAGTAATAGCCTCATGAAGAAGAGGTCATATAGTATCCAAGGCCTGGTCCTTCAGGGAATGTCTGGGTGTACTCCACTGTTGTGGTTTTCTGCTCTATCCTTCAGGCCAGTCATCTGCAGAGGTTCTCCTTCCCTGCAATGGGGAGTGTTTGGTCCTTGGCCAGAATGTGACAAGTTTTAACTAGGTGTGCTCTGGTTTGCTTGTTAAATGAGACCTGATATTACTTCCACTAGAACTGAAGCCCTGCAGAACTGTCTGGTAGGGAGACATGGTGTGGGCAAGGGTTTCTCCTGATCTTCTGGGAAAGAGGCCTGCTGTGCTGGTACTGAAGCAAATTTGACCCAGAAGGGTAGTACTGGCAGAGTGCAGGGGTGGGGGACTTGATGTAAGCAGGTTAGGCAGCCAGCATTGTCTCTGCATTGCTTCCTGCAGGTGGCTGTGTGTTTATGCTGAGGGGCAAGGGAGGAAAATGGCACCAGCCAGCTTCTTTGTCCCCAGAGAAGGGTGTCCATGTCCAGCGCTCTCAGGATAGCACTCCAAAAAGAGCAAATAATTCCCCAGTGTGTCCCAGGTGTTTTTCTGATTGCCATTTTCATGCTGTCTGCCTCTGGATTGTTTGCCTGCATTCTTTCCAGGAGCAGTGCAGTGCCCTCTGAGCCCTATCACAGCCAAGCTTGCTGACGCTTAAAACTCTGGGATTTTGGGACATGGTATGTGTGGGGACCTGTGCTTGTCTTCAGGGGTGGGTCTCACCTCTATTCATTCCCTCACCTCTATTTTACTTTAATGTCAACAGTGATTCTTGCAAGACTTCCCCAGGCAACATTGGGAAGTCCCTGAAATTATCTTTCTTGTTCCCATCCCATCAGTGGAGTATTCCAGAGCTTTGTTCAATCTCAAAATCTCCATACAACTCTTCTATAATGAAATAATGTTGGAAAAATCATTCATATTTATAAATGATCAATTTATTTTAATATTTTAGATTTTATGATACTTCCATTTTCACAGATTATTGGAAAAGTAAGTTAAATACATCAATACTTATTGTGGAATTTCATTGCTTAATAAGAAGGAAGAGTGCTTTTGAGTGATCAAAGAACTTAAAAATATACAAAAAGTAGGAACATTTTAAATAACAACAAATTCCATTTAGGTGAAAATTTCTAAAATGATAAATAAAAACCAAAATTATTGAGAGGGAAATTCAAAGATGAACAAGAATAACCAAGGCATATTTGTGATAGAACTTAGAACTCCTTGCCAATCAATTAGCATGGGTTCATGTTCTACTTCCTCCAAACATACCCTTCAGCTCTTCTCCTGCAAGCCCTTAGGTAACATAAATTGATAATAAAACGGAGAGAAATAATTTGGTCAGTGGAATCTTGGGCTATTTTGATGTCCTCTTGACATTCACCTTAACATAGAAGTCATGCAATGGCCCAGAGTAAAGTGAACAAACTGTAATAAAATTTTGATACTTTCCAAAGTTACAGTAATTATCTAAATCCTGTCCTAGCAAGCCCACTCCATCCTAATATAGCACAATAGCCACCCAAATGAAAAAGAAAATAAATAGGTAAATAAATAAAAACAGAGAAAATTTTCAATGATATTTAGAATGGCAGTCTTATTCGCTAGTTACTGGACATTCCTTTATTAATTTAAGTAGTCTATAACCAGATAGAGACAAAAAGACATTTGTACCTTTGCTATATTTAACCTTATTTATAGAGGGTATTGACCTGGTTCAAGGTCTGAAAGCATGTTATACAATGAAGATATTCAAATTTAAATGACTAGCAAGAAAAGAACATAAAAAAATATTTTGTAGATGTATGATAATTGAAAACCATCCTCCTTGAAAAGCTTCCTAGTAGCAAATGGAGGAAAAAGTTAAATTTAACAGCTCTGCATTTTCCAAGTTCACTGCTACTTTTATTTATTGTGATTTTTATATTAGATATGCATATGATTACTTTAAACTGTTAAACATTCATATAAAGTTTTATCATTCAAATTTCTAGTGTAATGGTGCAACTCAAAACTTGGCATTGATGACTAGAGGTTTAGAATCAAATTTTGGAGATAAGATATGAGACAAAAAGATAGACATACAATAATTACATGAATTTGAATATATGTTTGCATATATTGAGAATTATGATATTCTTATAAATGTTATAATTATATTAATGTGTTAAAAATACTTTTAGTATTCATGCTAGTTTAGGGAATTCATGAGTTTCATCCTAAAATGTTTATTGAAAGATATCATTGAATTGTATCTATGTTTCTCTTATTCGATAGAATATTTTGAATACGACAGTATGGACTATGGCAATATTTATATGAACAACCTCTTGAAAAATATTACTGGATGTGAAGATATTTGAAGTAATTTCCAAAGCACCACAGAATGTTGTGAAAGATCAGCAAATTAAAAGGAATTCAAGTAAATTAGAAATATCAACAAGAAACTTAATTACCACTAATATTGGTAGCAATTTAGTAACGTATAGCAGGAAATTCCAAATTACTGTGAGAAGGTGAACCTTCATACACCTTACTAAAAAATGATCGAAGCAAAAACGTATCTGAATATGAGTTGTGAAAAGAGTGTAGTAGGTAGGATACTTTCTACCTTCAAGCAAATTTCCACATCAGCCAAATTTGCAGCCATGTAGGACAGAAGAGCAGAAAATTTGGTTTGAGTTCACATAACTTTCAGAAGCAAATTCATTTGAAAGTGTGAAAAATGCCATTTTTCTGCACAGTTGTATTTTGCATGTGGATTGCTGCTTGGATCCCATTCACAAGTCTTTTGAACATTAAGTACTCTCTCTGAGTGTAGAGACTGAGATAAATCTCATTAGCAAGTTGTCCAGAGTGAGAAAATACAGTTCCTACCAGTTTCCTGGCTTTTTCTGTCCACTGCCAGCAGCAGGAATAGCTAAGCAACTTGAAAATGTTTCACATGGTAAAGATTTTTTAAACAATAATAATGGTACCCAAGCGAGAGTGTGAGATTGTTTCATCAGGGGGTCTTTGTTGGTATGATACTTCTTACTTTTCAGGGAAAATATCGGTTTCAGTAATAGGTGCCCAATGGTTTTTAATAATGGTGCACTTCAGAATCATATGGGAAAGTTTCTCCAAAATCCATGTATCCAGGCCATATACTTAGAGCATCTGGTTCAATTGGTGTAGGGTAGGGCTGATCTTTCTTTTTTTTAACAATTAAGCTCATTATCACATGCTGATATGGGCTGCTGTGTAAGAATTCCTGTCCCAGAATGCCCCTTTGTGCTTAGTTGGTTACCTGCTGCTGTTTTAAGGTTCCAGTGCCTATGAGTTGTTATGTCTCCAGTGTTAAAACAACAGCTGGAGATTTTAGATGCCTATCTGATATTTTTATATAGATTTGTAAGTGTCTTTTCACTTTCAATACTATTTAATAGTGTCCCAGGAGAACGGACCTAGGTAATTTTGAATCTTTCAACAATCATTAGTAGAGATCCAACAGTCATTCTAAAACTTCAAGCATTTGCTCTGTAGATCTTGAGGGTGCACTTGGCAGTTTGTGTTAAGGACAGGCTCTTTCTCTGGTTTCATAGTGAAACCTTCAGTGAGCTATCTTAAACATGCTATGTGAGTCAACAAACTATTAATATCTATTACTGTCCTTGAGGTAACTTCATATCTAGGTGAAGTAGTTCAGAGACACAGACTTTAGCTTGGAAGCGCTCCATTTGATTTGCAAATGCAAAAGATAGCCCTTCTGAGGATATCATACAGAAACTATTTTGGAGTTGTTATTTTCATTGTTATACATTGTAGTTACTAAAGAGAAATTGACAGTTTCACTTATGGTCCAAAAGACAGGCTTGAGAAGCCTTGGTATGAGATAGGTGGGGAGAGAGGAAAAAGAGAACAAACACTTGGTAAAGGATAGAATTAGAAGGGTCTCATTTTTTAACTACAGACTAATTTTGGAAGACTTACATGCTTCTTACATACTTCTACATGACTTGTTCATAGGTAGATGCTCTTTCTTATTCAACTCAAATCTCCAGGTTTGTGCCAAGTATTACAGCACTGTTTCAAGCCTTGGATATGATAATATAAGCCTTACAGTCCAATTTTTGTCAAAATTATATTGCAACCAAAAATGTATTTATTTTCACCATATAACAATTACATATTTTCACTATTCACATTAAATAATTGTATTTGCTGTGGTGGGTAAAAGAGTTTTTTCATTTCAACTCTGTTGAAATTATGATTCAATTGGGCTAGTCAACACAAAAGGGTCTTGATCAAAGGCCTGCAACACAAGTGAGTTCTCGCATAAAGAATGGCTTTCTTTGATTACTGATCAATTTAGGGGATAGCCACTGCAAAGCAGTATTGCAAAACCTTTCTTCATTTATATCTCAAATCCTATGGTGTGCCTTGTACAAAACTTTCTAAACTTTTCTTTTCTTTTTTTTTTTTTAAGATTTTATTTATTTATTCGACAGAGATAGAGACAGCCAGCGAGAGAGGGAACACAAGCAAGGGGAGTGGGAGAGGAAGAAGCAGGCTCATAGCAGAGGAGCCTGATGTGGGGCTCGATCCCATAACGCTGGGATCACGCCCTGAGCCGAAGGCAGACGCTTAACCGCTGTGCCACCCAGGCGCCCCACTAAAATTTTCTTTTCATGTTTCTAATAATTAAAACCTTCTATATTTACCCCTTTCCTCTATATTCTTCATAACAAAAACCCAAATGAATCATCTGGCAAATCTAGATCCTCACCAAATGGGTAGTGGAAAAAATCAGAAAGAATAAAACCAGAAATCTTTTTGTAAGATTATAAGAAAAAGCTAATAACACTCATACATTAATATTTTTGTCCCATAATATAATTAACAGCTGATTAAAGAAACAAGAAAAGAACTGGAAATTTATGAAACTCAAAGAATGTACTAGATTTTTGTAGTACAATATACAAAGCTCTTCCTTCCCCAATCTTCTCTTCTGTATTCTCTCTTTAAATGGTACCGCATTTATATACTTAATTCAAAATTTTTAATTTTTCTCAATTCTTTATTTGCTGGCTAATCCTATAATCACTACCCAGTCTGTATTTCCCCTCTCCTCTCCATAATCTCAAATTTTATTGCCTTGGTTCAAATCCTCATAATCTGGGAAGTATGCTGAGGAGTGTTAACAGTCATGGGTCCTGGAGTCAGGTGGACTTAAATGTGCATTCTAAATTTACTAACTACTATTCTCATGAGTTTAGACAAATTACTTCTTCTTCCTAGACCTCAAATGAAATGAAATTAATGAGGACATGTCACTTTTAGAGACATTATAAGGATTAAATGAGGTGATACTTAAAAGAAATTTAGCACATAATATGCATATTGTAAATACTCAGTACATTATACTTACTATCCCATTAAGTAATAATAATTAATAATTATTAACTAATAATAACATAAGGGTAATAATAACTCTTATTATTAATCAATGTCACCTGGACTATTGGAATGATATTCCTATTTTTTATATACCTTTTGCCTTTCGGCTTGCTTGTTTGTATTTCTCATTAATATCAAAATTATGTTTTTCTAAAAATCCAAATCACTTGCTTTTTTAACTCCTTAAATATTTCCTATAATTGGTTCTCAAATCCCCCACACATATACACAATGTATAAATATTGTTCAGAATACACACATACACACACAGTTACATGAATAAAATTAAAAATATATTGGCAACCATAAATGTGTTGTTGAAATATAGAATGGATTTGGGGGTTTTCAAATGACATTACCTCCATATTCTCATGGCCCCCACTCTCTGAATATCTCTCTCTCTCCCTCCCCATCTCCCCATCTCTCTCCCTCTCCCTCTGATCTCTTTTCCTGACCACTTCCCAACTCTCTCTCTCCCTTCCTCCTTCCTTCTATCTTTCCCCTTCTATCTTTGTCACCCAACTGTCCTCATTAAAGCATTTCTTAGATGCACTTCCTCATTCTCTCCCTATGGTAGACCATCCTTGTCTTCAGGACACATCAGGTGTGTTGCAGTTGGGTTACAGTCATTCCTGTGCCAACCACTGTGACCAGAAAAATGGCCTAACATGGTTGACTCGACATAGTACACATACCCTTGTGAGTAGCAAGGTGGAATACTGTTAGGAGAAGCTCCTGGAACTACAAGGAGTGTGCAAAGAACAGATCCAGGAAGGTTAAGATGGCGGAGGAGTAGGGGGACACCTTTTTCAGCCGGTCCCCTGAGTTGAGCTGGATAGGTACCAGACCAGCAGGAATATCCACGGAATCAGCCTGAGACGCAGGAAGATACATCTGGATCTCTACAAATGAACATCTCCAGCGCTGAGTATCGAGGTACGAAGCGGGGAGCCGTGAAACCGCGCACAGATATCGGAAGCTAAACAGAAGGGGGAGGGAGCCGCCGTGTCAGGGCGCCGGGAAGCGGTAGCCACCTGCAAGGAGGAGCAGACAGACTGCGGACCCGCACGCTTGAGACAGCAGGCTGAGAAGGGAGCTCTGGGAGCGCATGCGAGAAGGCTGGCGGTTGGCGGGCCACCTGCACGGGGGAGCAGGCGGACTCGCGGACGGCACCCGCGAGACAACAGACTTAGAACGCGAACTCCAGGAGCGCGCGCGCAGGGCGGCTGGCGGGCCACCTGCACCGGGGAGCGGGCGGACCGCGGACCCGCACTCTGGAAACGGCAGACTGAGTCCGTGAGCCGGGAGCGTGCACCACCAAGCATCTCACGGAGCTCCGGAGCTCCGGTGTGCTCACTGGATCGAGGCTGAGACCGGGAGCTCCGGGAGCGTCCGCGGGGCGGCTGGCGGCTGGAGGGCCACCTGCACGGGGGAGCAGGCGGACTCGCGGTCAGCACCCGTGAGACACCAGACTGAGACGGGGAGCTCCGGGAGCCCGCGCGGGGCGGCTGGCGGCGGGCGGGGTTGGAAACACAAAGGACAGAGACGTGCCGGCCCTGGAAGTGAGGGCTGGGACGCCGGGTGTGGGGCGCACAGCCCGGGATGCTGCAGGGTTGAGCAGCACCAACAGAAACAGAGTTAAAGTGGCCAGAACATCAGTGGAGAACGATCCGCGATCCCTCTGTTCTGAGACAGAGGCTGAATTTCAGCCGCTGCTGCTCTCTCAGAAGAGGCATAGCAAACCGCCAGGGAAAGCCGCCAGAGAACAAAAGCCCGGAAATACCGGCTCACAGGGTGCCCATCCCCATCCCCCCTCGCAAGGGACACAGAGACTCTACCCAAACAGGGTTTTCTGAGTACCTGCAGGCAGGCCCCTCCCCCAGAAGGCAGGCTGAAAAATCAAGAAGCCCACAACCCGGAGCGCCTGAGTGGCGCAGTCACCAAGCACCTGTCTTCGGATTAGGGTGTGATCACAACGCTCCGTAAGGAGTCCTTCATCGGGCTTCTCCACCGGGAACCTGCTTCTTCCTCTCCCACTCCTCTGCTTGGGTTCCCTTTCTTGCTGACTGTCTCTCTCTCTCTCAAATAAATAAATAAACTCTTTAAGGAAGAAGCCCACATCCCTAAGATCTCTATAAAACAAGGGCGCACGGCCTGGGTCCCAGTCAACACTTGGGCTCTGGACAACCCTGCAATCTCTCTTCATCAGAATGACGAGAAGGAGAAGTCCCCCCCAGCAAAGAAAAGATAATGAGTCTGTGGCCTCTGCCACAGAATTGGCCTCGGCCACAGAATTAATACATATGGATGTATCCCAATTATCAGAAATGGAATTCAGAGCAACAATGGTCAAGATGATGAGTAAACTTGAAAAAAGCATCAGAGAAAGCGTTGCTGAGAATATAGAATCCCTAAGGGCAGAAATGAGAGCGAATCTGACAGAAATTAAAAATTCTATGAGCCAAATGCAGTCAAAACTAGAGGCTCTGACGGCCAGGGTCACCGAGGCAGAGGAACGCGTTAGCGAATTGGAGGATGGGTTAGTAGAAGAAAAAACGAAAATAGAAGCTGGTCTTAAAAAAATCCACGCCCACGAATGTAGATTACGGGAGATTACTGACTCTATGAAACGATCCAATGTCAGAATCATCGGCATCCCTGAAGGGGTGGAGAAAAACAGAGGTCTAGAAGAGATATTTGAACAAATTGTAGCTGAAAACTTCCCTAATCTAGCAAGGGAAACAAGCATTCGTGTCCAAGAGGCAGAGAGGACCCCATCCAAGCTCAACCAGGACAAACCTACGCCACGGCATGTCATAGTGCAATTCGCAAATATTAGATCCAAGGATACAGTATTGAAA
Source organism: Ailuropoda melanoleuca (assembly GCF_002007445.2). Taxonomy (NCBI): domain Eukaryota; kingdom Metazoa; phylum Chordata; class Mammalia; order Carnivora; family Ursidae; genus Ailuropoda; species Ailuropoda melanoleuca. The sequence continues at coordinate 92,597,266 of NC_048220.1, read as the reverse complement.
GCGGCCAGGGCAAAGAAATTTCTCACGTACCAAGGCAAAGGTATCAGGATTACGTCAGACCTGTCTACAGAGACCTGGAATGAGAGAAAGGCTTGGGGGGGCATTTTTAAAGCTCTTTCAGAGAAAAACATGCAGCCAAGGATCCTTTATCCAGCAAAGCTGTCATTCAGAATTGATGGAGAAATAAAGACGTTCCAAAATCGCCAATCATTAACCAATTTCGTAACCACGAAACCAGCCCTACAGGAGATATTAAGGGGGGCTCTATAAAGGTAAAAAGGCCCCAAGAGTGATACAGAGCAGCAAGTCACAACCGATACAAAGACTTTAAAGAGAAATGGCATCATTAAAATCATATCTGTCAATAATCTCTATCAATCTAAATGGCTTAAACTCTCCCATAAAACGCCACAGGGTTGCAGATTGGATAAAAAGACATGACCCATCCATTTGCTGTCTACAAGAGACTCATTTTGAACCCAAAGATGCATTCAGACTTAGAGTAAGGGGATGGAGTACCATCTTCCACGCAAATGGACCTCAAAAGAAAGCTGGAGTAGCAATTCTCATATCAGATAGACTGGATTTTAAACTAGAGGCCATAGAGAGAGATACAGAAGGGCACTATATTATTCTTAAAGGAAGTATTCAACAAGTGGATATGACAATTATTAATATATATGCCCCCAACAGGGGAGCAGCAAGATACACAAGCCAACTCTTAACCAAAATAAAGAGACATATAGATAAGAACACAGTAATAGTAGGGGACCTCAACACCCCACTATCAGAAATAGACAGAACACCCTGGCAAAAACTAAGCAAAGAATCAAAGGCTTTGAATGCCATACTCGACGAGTTGGACCTCATAGATATATATAGAACACTACACCCCAGAACCAAAGAATACTCATTCTATTCAAATGCCCATGGAACATTCTCAAGAATAGATCATGCTCTGGGACACAAAACAGGTCTCAGCCAATACCAAAAGATTGAAATTATCCCCTGCATATTCTCAGACCACAACGCTCTGAAATTGGAACTCAACCACAAGGAAAAACCTGGAAGAAACTCAAACACTTGGAGGCTAAGAACCATCCTGCTCAAGAATGACTCGATAAACCAGGAAATCAAAAAACAAATTAAACAATTTATGGAGACCAACGAGAATGAATACACAACGGTCCAAAACCTATGGGATACTGCAAAGGCAGTCCTAAGGGGGAAATACATAGCCATCCAAGCCTCACTCAAAAGAATAGAAAAATCTAAAATGCAGTTTCTATATTCTCACCTCAAGAAACTGGAACAGCAACAGAGGGACAGGCCTAACCCACTGACAAGGAAGGAGTTGACCAAGATTAGAGCAGAAATCAATGAATTAGAAACCAGGAGCACAGTACAGCAGATCAACAGGACTAGAAGCTGGTTCTTTGAGAGAATCCATAAAATTGACAGACCACTGGCAAAACTTGTCCAAAAACAAAGAGAAAGGACTGAGATTATTAAAATTATGACTGAAAAGGGAGAGGTCACGACCAGCACCATTGAAATTGCAAGGATTATTAGAAACTTTTATCAACAGCTATATGCCAAAAAACTAAACAATCTGGAAGAGATGGAGGCCTTCCTGGAAACCTATAAACTACCAAGACTGAAACAGGAAGAAATAGATTTCTTAAATAGGCCAATTAACTATGAAGAAATTGAGTCAGTGATAAACAACCTTCCAAATAATAAAACTCCAGGCCCAGACGGTTTTCCTGGGGAATTCTACCAAACATTCAAAGAAGAAATAATACCTATTCTCCTAAAGCTATTTCAAAAAATAGAAACAGAAGGAAAGCTACCAAACTCATTCTATGAGGCTAATATTACCTTGATCCCCAAACCAGGCAAAGACCCCCTCAAAAAGGAGAATTACAGACCGATTTCTCTAATGAATATGGATGCCAAAATCCTCAACAAGATCCTTGCTAATAGAATCCAACAGTACATTAAAAGGATTATCCATCATGACCAAGTGGGATTCATACCTGGGATGCAAGCATGGTTCAACACTCGCAAATCAATCAATGTGATACATCATATCAACAAGAAAAGACTCAAGAACCATATGATCCTCTCAATTGATGCAGAAAAAGCATTTGACAAAATACAGCATCCTTTCCTGATTAAAACCCTTCAGAGTGTAGGAATAGAGGGTACATTTCTCAATCTCATAAAAGCCATCTATGAAAAGCCTACTGCAAGCATTATTCTCAATGGGGAAAAGCTGGAAGCCTTTCCCTTAAGATCAGGAACACGACAAGGATGCCCACTCTCGCCACTATTATTCAACATAGTACTAGAAGTCCTTGCAACAGCAATCAGAAGACAAAAAGGGATCAAAGGTATCCAAATCGGCAAAGAAGAAGTCAAACTGTCTCTCTTTGCAGATGACATGATACTCTATATGGAAAACCCAAAGGAATCCACTCCCAAACTATTAGAAGTTATAGAACAATTCAGTAAGGTGGCAGGATACAAAATCAATGCCCAGAAATCAGTTGCATTTCTATACACGAATAACGAGACTGAAGAAAGAGAAATTAGGGAATCCATCCCATTTACAATAACACCAAAAACCATACGTTACCTTGGAATTAACTTAACCAGAGACGTAAAGGACCTATATCCTAGAAACTATAGATCACTTTTGAAAGATATTGAGGAAGACATAAAAAGATGGAAAAATATTCCATGCTCATGGATTGGAAGAATTAACATAGTTAAAATGTCCATACTACCCAGAGCAATCTACACTTTCAATGCTATCCCGATCAAAATACCGAGGACATTTTTCAAAGAACTGGAACAAATAGTCCTTAAATTTGTATGGAACCAGAAAAGGCCCCGAATCTCCAAGGAACTGTTGAAAAGGAAAAACAAAGCTGGGGGCATCACAATGCCGGATTTCGAGCTGTACTACAAAGCTGTGATCACAAAGACAGCATGGTACTGGCACAAAAACAGACACATCGACCAATGGAACAGAATAGAGAACCCAGAAATGGACCCTCGGCTCTTTGGGCAACTAATCTTTGATAAAGCAGGAAAAAACATCCGGTGGAAAAAAGACAGTCTCTTCAATAAATGGTGCTGGGAAAATTGGACAGCTACATGCAAAAGAATGAAACTTGACCACTCTCTCACACCATACACAAAAATAAACTCCAAATGGATGAAAGACCTCAATGTGAGACAGGAATCCATCAAAATTCTAGAGGAGAACATAGGCAACAACTTCTATGACATCGGCCAGAGCAACCTTTTTCACGACACATCGCCAAAGGCAAGAGAAATAAAAGATAAAATGAACTTATGGGACTTTATCAGGATAAAGAGCTTCTGCACAGCCAAGGAAACAGTCAAAAAAACTAAGAGACAGCCCACGGAATGGGAGAATATATTTGCAAAGGACACCACAGATAAAGGACTGGTATCCAAGATCTACAAAGAACTTCTCAAACTCAATACACGAGAAACAAATAAACAAATCATAAAATGGGCAGAAGATATGAACAGACACTTTTCCAATGAAGACATACAAATGGCTAACAGACACATGAAAAAATGTTCAAAATCATTAGCCATCAGGGAAATTCAAATCAAAACCACACTGAGATACCACCTTACGCCAGTTAGAATGGCAAAGATAGACAAGGCAAGAAACAACAATTGTTGGAGAGGATGTGGAGAAAGGGGATCCCTCCTACATTGTTGGTGGGAATGCAAGTTGGTACAGCCACTCTGGAAAACAGTGTGGAGGTCCCTTAAAAAGTTAAAAATTGAACTACCCTATGACCCAGCCATTGCACTACTGGGTGTTTACCCCAAAGATACAGACGTAGTAAAGAGAAGGGCCATATGCACCCCAATGTTCATAGCTGCATTGTCCACAATAGCCAAATCATGGAAGGAGCCGAGATGCCCTTCAACAGATGACTGGATTAAGAAGCTGTGGTCCATATATACAATGGAATATTACTCAGCTATCAGAAAGAACGAATTCTCAACATTTGCTGCAACATGGACGGCACTGGAGGAGATAATGCTAAGTGAAATAAGTCAAGCAGAGAAAGACAATTATCATATGATTTCTCTCATCTATGGAACATAAGAACTAGGATGATCGGTAGGGGAAGAAAGGGATAAAGAAAAGGGGGGTAATCAGAAGGGGGAATGAAACATGAGAGACTATGGACTATGAGAAACAAACTGAAGACTTCAGAGGGGAGGGGGTGGGGGAATGGGATAGACTGGTGATGGGTAGTAAGGAGGGCACGTATTGCATGGTGCACTGGGTGTTATACGCAACTAATGAAGCATCAAACTTTACATCGGAATCTGGGGATGTACTGTATGGTGATTAACATAATATAGTAAAATAAAATTAAAAAAAAAAAAACAAGAACAGATCCAAAGAACGGAAGAGGCAGAAATAGAGAAAAATACAGCAAATTCCACTTTAGCATGTAGCAGATGAGATGGTACATACCTCACATATTTCTGTTTCTAATTTTCATTATAGCACCTGAAATGTCAGCTCTTTATTACTCAAAAAGCAATTGGCTATGAACAATGTAAGAAGGAAGATGAATCTCTTCTAATTTACTAAACAAACAAAAACAACAATACTAATTGTTACACTCCTCACAAAAAAGGTGTTATGAGACTCCAACATGTAATAGTTTCATGACTGAAAACATCAGAGTTGAAGAATGAAGTACAAAGCCTCTCAAGCCATGTTGTAGCCTGCTATTTTAACATCTTGTCCCACCATTTTTCTTCTTGTAACCAACTCCCCATCCAGCACTTTACAATACCAAACTCTTAGGCTGTACAATGGGCCATCATGACTCTGATTTGCATATGCAATTTATGTTAACTATTGATTTTTGGTAACTAGCGTAAAGCCTGGCCCAAGGTAAATTCTCCATCATTGTTAGTTAAATTGTTTTGATGACGAGGAAAAAAAAATCACAATTCATTACATGGAAGATGTTAACAGATTATATGAATATTTGGCTGACATTGATATGGGAGGTAAAGGAGAAATCCTCGAGAATGAATAAAGTAAGGTGAAAATCCTATAGACTGATCAGGCTATAAATTCATTATGCTACTTTTATGTTTGTGCTAATAGATAGTATATGGATGGGATCTGAAATGTAAACCTGTTGGGGCAGTTCCCCTGGGATCTACGGATTGCTGACAACTGCTGATATTTATTGCCTTTTTAGACCAAGCCATAAAGACTTGAAAAAAGGACAGGATCTGTAGGTTTAAGAGTGCTTTAGCACAACTCTCTTTATTAACTGTATTTTTGTATACTATTTCTTTCCATCATGATTACATAATCATATCTAGAAATGCAAATATTATTTCAATCGACTTTAAATATTTGTAAATTAACAAAGTGAAGTTATTCTTTGCTTTAATACACAAATAGGCAATAGATTGAAACTGTAAGCTCTCCCTACAGTGGTGTGATGCTAAGCCCAAGTATTCCTATTTCAATCTAGAAAAAGAATAGTTTTCTACTTACGAAGATTCAGTTATTTACTGTTAATTTCAAAAGGAATGCGTTCTCACTACTTTTAGCTTTCATACCAAGATAATTACCCTGGAATGAACTGAAATTTTCATTTAAGCCCAACTTAAGACTTGGATAATCTTTAAAGTTCCTAATTGAAAATTAATGGCTCTCTCCTTAAAGCCTGTGTGGTAGGAGCAGCAGCCATCTCAGTAGTGTCTCATACCTGGGGCATAATCTTGTCAACCCCTTCATAGATATTAGGATTAGAAACAACATTCCATTTTTAAGGATCTGAAAAGTCCAGGTCATATGGTGTCATTTTGAAAATGAGTACTGAGTTGGGACACCCAAGTTTTGATTTCAAATTCTGGTTCTGCCTTTATAAAACTGCATGAAACATGAGATATAACGTAGCCCTTCTACTATGTTAATTTTTCATTTGTAATGTGTGACAAATAACCTAGTAAATACTACATATCGTATAGTTTATGTTTTATGTGTGTGGGGCGCCTGGGTGGCTCAGTCAGTTGAGCATCTGACTCTTGGTTTTGGTTCAGATGACGGCCTCAGGTTCCTGAAATTGAGCCTCATGTCAGGCTCTGCACAGGGCGCAGTGTCTGCTTGAGGTTCCATCTCTCCCTCTGCCCCTCCCCAACATCTATAAAATAAACAAATAAAATCTTTTAAAAAACAGACATGTTTTATATGTGGCTTAAATGTTTAAAAGTTCCAAAGAAATACATTCTACCCCTAATCAGTTTCATCTCCTTGGAAACAATTTTCAGCTCTTTCATTAGTGCTCACTGCCAATCCTCTAAATTATTTTGAGAATTTTCAATTTAATTGTCTGTATAGAATCAATATTTTGCTTTATTCCTACCCTCCCTCCCCCTGCCCAGCACACAATCACCCCTTTGACCATTTCCTGGTTCCATTATATTCCCATTATATTTACGGTTAGTTCAAATCTTTTTATTTTCCTGAACAGCAGTTTGTTTAATAATGATCTTGATTTTTTCATTGTTATTGAGTTAGTGTGTTAGTTTGCTAGGGCTGCCATAACAAAGTACCACAGAATGGGAGGCTGAAATGCCAGAAATTTATTTTCTTATAATTCTTGAGGCTGGGGGCCCAGATGGTTAAACTTCCATTGATGGCTCAGTTGGTTAAGCTTCCAATTCTTGATTTCAGCCAGAGTCATGATCTCAAGATCGTGAAATCCAGGCCTGTGTTGGGCTCCACACTCAGCAGGGCATCTGCTTCTGTCCCTCTGCCCCCCCGCACTCGCACACACTCTCTCTCTCTAAAATAAATAAATAAATCTTTTTAAAAATTCTTGAGGCTAGAAGTCAGATCAAGGTGTCAGCAAGCTGGGTTTCTTCAGAGGTCTCTTGGCTTGTGGATGGATGTCTTCTCTCTGTGTCTTCTCATGGTCTTCTCTCTGTACATGTCTGTGTCTGAATTTCCTCTTTGGATACTAGTCAGATTAGTGCCCACCCTAATGACCACATTTTAACTCAATCACCACTTTAAATATCCTGTTTTTAAACACAGTAACATTCTGAGGCACTAAGCTTTAAGACTTCAACATGAATTTTAGCTGGACAAAATTCAGCCCATTAACAGATTTCTATGTAATTCATTGAAAACTCAAAACTTGTCAAAGATTATGTAAGTCTCCTCTCCAGACACTCAGGTACATCAGCTATTCTATCCATTTCATCTTCCTCCAAAAGTCTCTCATAGATACATAACTCTATGTATTCATTATACAGCCACCATGCTAGAATCCATCCTCAGTACTAGCCTAGGAAACACCTTTATTTATTTCCTGGGGGAGTGGCTTATTTCCTACAGACATTGATTTCTTTCTTGATTTACTCTTTCCTTTGGGAGAGCCAAACCTGCAATAACTTCTTTAAAAAAGATGTATGAGAATTAAGAATTTCGAGACTCTACAGGTCTGAAATGTTTATTCTACCAGAGAAGTGATTTAAAGTTTTGCTAGGTATAAAATTGTAGGTTGAAATAATTGCTCTTCTGAATTACGACATTGTCCCATTGCCTTCTACTTTTCAAATATTGAAAAGTATGAAAAAAATTGAATTTTTATTTTGTATTTTAACATATTTTTATGTTTCTTCTCTCTCTGAAAGTTCTTAAAAACATTTGAGTCTGGTGCTTTAGAAAATTATGACTAAAAGCTTCACTGTAGAGCATGCCAATCGTTATCTTTATTGTGATGTGATTAGTCTCTGTCAATAATCTAGGTACCTTCAATTTCAGGTTTTAAAAGTTTTCCTCTTGTGCTAGTCAGATTCCCCAGAGAAATCTTTAAAAATCATCCGCTTGTGAGGTGAAGGCATGGTTGTTAAAATTCTAAATTTGGGGAGGAAGAAGGCTATTTATATTACCATCCAGTATACACATGTGCATTAGACCTCCTATTTTCAGAAGGATGATAGCACTTTCAGTCAGTACTCTCTTGTCACAGAGAGGTCTTGTACTATCCTTGTGGTTTTCACAAGACATAACCACTTTTTTTCACAGTTTCCCCTAACCTAAGATTAGAGTTTTGCTGCTTTTGCCATCTGACCTTTGTGTTGCGTGTCATAGAGACCCCCTACACAACACCTACACAAGTTCTAATGTTGCAAATTAGGTTTGCTGTGTTCCTTCTGGCTCACAGAAGAGAACTGGAATGAGGCCACTGCTTTTCCCAAAATGCATTGAGACAGTAAGGAAATTCTGAGTAAAAATGCCACAAATTGCCTACCATTTTGAATGTGGCCCTTCCTTGTTTGGGCTTTCACTTGGTTGCTGTAGATCCTTAACTGGGTACCAGAAGTCCTATCCTATAAAGTTATTTTAGCCAGTTTCCAGTTGTATATTTAATGTATCCATGAGGAAAATGGTCTGGATTTTCTTGATCCACTATTTGCTGATGTCTTCTATTTAATTTTTGCTATCCTTTTTACCCCATGTCTAAAGAATACCTCATTCTGTGGTATAAATCTGGTGTACTTCCAGCTTTTGCTACATGGTCTAGCACTAGCATCTTCCTACTTTTATTGCTGTTATTACAATAACTAATCTATCTGTGTTGTGTGTTTATATTTATTACATTTCTATTTTATTTGTGACATTTCAGGTAGGAAGATATATAGATGCTTGTGTTTAATATGCCATTTTTACATGGATGTGTTTAAAATAACACATCATTTTAAAAAATAGTCAGGATTGTAGCTATAAAAATTGTCTGGGTCTTATTTAAAAGCCAAAAGCACATTGTATTATATTATAAATTGTAGGGCTTCCTTCCATTTGTATGTCACACTGACATTTGATTCTGTCAATAAATGCAGAAAGAGACCCATCATCACTGAGGCATTTAGAACTCAACTTGTGAGTGGCAACACTTGAGTCAGGGAGCAAGCATGATTGAACCAAGAGAGATGAATGATAGAAGGTAGGGATGGGAGAAGTTGAAAATTAGAAAAGGTAGAAAAAGAAGACAAATAGCAAATGATTTGAAAGTATGAGAAAGAGAGAAAAATGAAAATAAAAGTGTGAGAAGTGGTGCATATAGAGAGGGACTTGGATTATGAACATTAATTACTTAAGTCATTTTATTTTACTTTACTTTATTTTATTTTATTTTTAAGATGGAAGGCTCTGAAAGCAGGAGACTATATTAAAAGTGGGAATCGGCCAAGTATAATTGAAATTGCAAAAATAATTCTTTTCTAGGAAATGCATCCTTCGTCCACTCCCTCACACAAATAGAGATTATAATTGACTTCATGGAGATTTTTAAATGCATTTTGAAATTTAAAATGTTGTTTTTTTAGTTAAATTTCCATATGATAAATGTAGCTTTACATAAACTAGAGGCAGAGGATACCATGTTGACATTAAAGCATCTTTTAAAAATGAGATTTAGTCTATATCCTCTAATTATAGTGGTAGTAACTGGAGAATATTTTTGAAGAAATCCATAAAAACTAGCTACAGTATGTTTATTCAATAATAATTTTTATTTATTAGCACAATAGTAATTATCTAGCTAGCTTAAACTCTCTTAAATATATTGCATCTTGTAAAATTGTGAAAGGATTAGTAATTAGTATTCAGAGAGTGTAAAGTAAGTTAACTCACATTGGTATTACAGTAGTAACTTGATTAGATGGCATGCTACCTATTACCTTAATTATACTGCTTATTGATGTAATGCCAGAATTTCTGCTCTTTTATCATTTGGAATACCTACACCACAATTACTCTGTACAATACCTAAAACTGGTATCTTTCCTCATTGGTACAATGCCTCCTGACAGTGTGATAACATGCCTCTGTGAGTTCTGGCAATCTGCCATAAAGCAATGCTATTTGCAAAAGGAAAAAAATTGTGTCTCTTTGTGTGTCTATGTATACCTTATATGCGAAAGCAGAAAATCTTTTACATATTCTTATGCCGAGCTGATAGACTTACAGGCTGTTTTGAAGTTTGAGCCTAGAAAAAAAAAATACTGCTCAACATGGAGGGAACAAATATTTCACAACGTCATGTTTTTTCAAGTACTTCTTCAAGTGGATCTGGTTTTTCTTGAGTTACATCCCCACCACGTTTGACAGAAACCTTTGCCTGACACATGAGCAGTTAATACCTATCCCATCATAAACTTTTACCTTTGGAATTCCTGTCTTTGGTTGTGTCACATTTCAATTAATGAAAAAGTGTTTCTTCTTGCAAGTGTTTTTAGTATTTTCAAACATTTAAGTAAAACATAGTCTGTTAGACCCAGACCCCCCCTTTTTTTTTTCTCCTTTGGGGGCATTTAGGGAGATTTGCTTGCCAAAATTGGTTTTTGCATATGAATTATGATGGGCAGAGAAATAATAATAGTTACTTTTCAAATATGTGCTGGAAAGAGACAGGGAAGAGGACGAGTGAAAGGAGGAGAGAGACCTAGAAAGAGAGAGAGAGCAAATAAAATAATTCATGTAAATAGAACTTGAAAACTTTTTTTAAGTCTAGATTCCACTGTTACTGATGACTTATAGGAAACAGGCTCTAGCAAAGTGTATTTCTTTTTAATTTTTAATTTTTTATTTGTATTACCTTTCATTATGGAAATGTTCAAACAGGAAAAAAATTGGAATAATATAATCAGCTCCATAAACGTATCACCTGAATTGAATTGCTGTAAAGATTTCACCATATATGTTTCAATTCTTTTTGTCCTAATATAATCTAAAGCAAATCCCAGATCATCATGATACCCCTACAAACTTCAGTATACCTCTTTAAAATAGGAGAAAATTTTGTATATACTAGTGATTTTTGTTTGCATATCCAAAATATATTTTTTGCTTTTTTTTAAAAATAATCTCTTCATAACATTTGACCCAATGACAATTTTCTCTTCCTTAAAACTCCCTCTTTACTTTTGCCCACTAGATTTTTAAATCCCATTCATTTGTTCTTCTCCCACTACCCTCATTTGTGGACCCACATTTTAATTATGTGACAAATCGGTATTTTATCCTCCAACATCTACTCATTTTATATTGGGGATTTGTAACTATTGTGGGGAGCAATAAGCACTTTTTAAAATATGACAAAAAATAGTGGGGAATCTTTCCTCCTAAAAATCATATAGGTAAACAATACACACGCACCCTTGTGCTATACATATTTTCCTTGTTCATGTATATTGCTTCAAATATATTTTAATATCTCCATAATGCTAACCCTCAGTCTATAATGCTATTTTAAGCTTGAGATCCTAAATATTCAACTGCCTTATAATCACCTGAACTTGGGTATTACATTAACCGTGTCAAATAAGCATTTCCACAATCCCAACTTTTCATTCTGTTCACTGAAATTGTTCAACTCTGGTTCCCGTCTGAGTGAACGGCACCATCACAAAAATAGAGGACCAAGACAGAAATAAGGATTCAAATGTTACTTTGCCCTAATCTACATTGTTTCAAACCAATACAATAGCAGCGTCTGCCTTCTAAATAGACTTCAAGTCCATGCATTCCCCTTGTGTAGCACTGCAGTTGTCTGTGTGGAAGACCTCATTTCTTACCTCCTGCAATTAGGAACAACTTCTTAGTTGAAACTCTGGCTGCCATTATATCCATCCATTTATCTGCTTCTTGCCAAAGTATTCTTGTTGAAAATCCAATATGCCCACATCCATTCCATTTTTAGGCCTTCATTTGTTCTCCAGAGACTTCCAAATGAAGTCATATACATGATCTGTCCCTGACTTTTTTATAACTCTCCACTCCCTGAAACCTCCCTGACTACCTTGGAACTTTAGGGCATTCAGGTCTTTGAACTTGTTACTTCCTCTGTTTGGAATGCTCTTCTTCTCCCTTCTTGATGTAAGTGTTTTCCTTTAACACTCAGCTCTGTTGACATCTCCTTTTGGAAGCTCTCTTATTCCTCCAATCAGCAGTATGTGCTCTTCCATTGTGGTTTCTTGGAACTTAGGACGTTCCACTGCCATACCACCTATCACACTGTTTGCAATTACTGATTTGTCTTAACTGTCTTCTTAAATCTATAGCAAGTCCCTTGAGGGCAGAGATAACGATTTATTCATATTTGTCCCCCTTTATAGGTAGAGTGAGGAAACATTGTGAGCGCTAAGGAAGTAAATAAATATGAATTAATAAGATAATGATAAATGCTATGGAAATTCAGGCTAATTGTCAACTTATCTCATTATTAAATCAGTGTAGATAGATAATAGTAAAAAGAGAGGGGGTGGGGGAAGATTTCCAGCCTGGATATTAAGAACTTTGGAAATGGTTGCTTCATATATATAAGGTTTTAAATAATATTTTTTTAAATTATAAATGTAAGACTAGTCAATGGTAGAAAAATCAGAAAACAAAAAAAAGACTACGAATTATAAAATGGTACCATCAGCCAGAGATAATAATTTTTAAAATAAACAGACAAATATAACACATGGACTAAATTCTATATCTAAAGTTCTTCACACTGTCTAGTAGTATTAAATATTCTTCAAAATTGTGATATTTAATTGTTATAGAATATTCAGTTTAAAAAGAACATAGTTCAGGGGCGCCTGGGTAGCACAGTCGTTAAGCGTCTGCCTTCGGCTTAGGGTGTGATCCCGGCATTCTGGCATCGAGCCCCACATGAGGTTCCTCTGCTAGGAGCCTGCTTCTTCCTCTCCCACTCCCCCTGCTTGTGTTCCCTCTCTCGCTGGCTGTCTCTCTGTCAAATAAATAAATAAAATCTTAAAAAAAAAATAACATAGTTCAGTCAGCCTAAACATACTAGAAATCTTTCTTAAGCATGATTTACAGAACATAATCATTGAACAACATTGTACAGGGCATAAAAAGATATAATTCTAAAATTATATATTCTTGTCATTTTTTCCTTATTGAAAAAGTATTTTTTACCACTGAATGCAATTAGAAATTGTTCTAAAAATAATGCGCACTCCTACTTTCTGTAGCTAATTTATAAATCACATAAAACCAGCTTTTTTTAATGGGAAGAAGAAAAAAGTTGTACAAGAAAAAATATAACACAGGTACTCTAAAAAATTATGTAAATTAACTTGTAGCAGTTTGAATTGTGGCCCCCAAAAGATGTCTACCTGAAATCTCAGAATGTGACCTTATTTGGAATAAGTGTTTTTGTGGGTGTAATTAGGGAAGGATCTCAGAATAAGATCATCCTGGATTTAAGGCATGCCCTAAATCCAATGACTGATGTCCATATGAGAGAGGAGCAGAGGGAGTTATAAGACACAGAGACACAAAAGGAAGAAGGCAGTGCAAAGACGGAGGCAGAGACTGGATTATGCTGTCACAAGACAAAGAACACCAGTAATCATCAGAAACCAAAAGAAGCAAGTAGCCTCCCCTAGAGTCTTCAGCCTGAGTGTGGCCCTTCCAGGAGAATTTATGACTTCTTGCTTCCAGAACTGTGAGAAAATAAATTTCTGTTGTTTTAAGCCACCCAATTTGTGGTAATTTGTGAAGGCAGCCGCAGGGAACTGATACACATCTGAAAACACTAAAAAGATGGCTGCAATACAAATATTGGCAATATGTACAATACATCTGACTCGTAGAAAGGGGACAGCACAGGACGTAGGACTAGCAGAGAAAATGCAACACTGCTTGAAAGAATACTTTAAGCATCTAGTTGGAAATTTAAAATAATTTGTTAAAATTGATGTGCATTTAAGAGGCAAATGAAATTGTTTTGAAATTTTTATATATGTATACTTTATATATTTATATACAAATATATATATTTTTCCTAACACAAAAAGGTAGTAGTCTTGATGGGGTTGTTGGGGGAGGCAGGGCCTTTCCCTACGTACAATATTTTCTTTATTTTTTTCAGAAAAACTATTGCAAACCAAAATCAGATGTGATTATTCAAATGGTAAACACTAGTGAGGGAGATATGCCATGCTGGAAAAGAAGTTATTGAGGAAAATTGCTTGTACTACTGAAGAGAGAGAAAGCTGCTTAGAATATGTTGTGTGCCAGAGATGAGACTTAAAAATGAAATACACCTTTAAGCATAACTTAAAATAAATAGTTTGTGTTCTTGCTGAAGGACTCTGGAGGAATATTACTGTAACAAATTGCTATATTTAATTCTTGGATAGCAGCCAGGTATAGGTCAGACTTGAAATTTTTCTATTAAAGTAACTACTAGCAAGGGAAAAAGAGAAGCTCGTGCCTAGAGACACACATATACACGTATCATACTGTATGTAACCTGATGGTCATTATTTCATGGTGACCAGACAAGGCAATGTGCGACAAAAAGCACCCAGGGTCTCTTGTCTAGTGAGCGATAATAATGTGGTACCTAAGATTACTGACACTCGTGTAACAGATATTTCCCCATGAACTATTTACTGCTGTCTTGGGCTATGATACTTTCAAGCGTTCGGGAGAGTTCAGCCACCGAGTGCAGCTCATGGAGTACAGTCAGACGTGGCGTGCTGCAGCCCAGGGAACCGAAGGAATCCAATTCTGGGTAGGCGACCCTGCCTCCTAGCAACCCTCTTCCAATGACATGTGGCAAATCTCTCTCCTGAGGGTTAATGTAATAGATATCAGGGGCTAGTTATTGATTGAAAATGGAAATCAGAGTGATTCAACAGCTGCTTTTCTTTTCATATTTTTTTCCCATTTAAACTGAAATGATTTTGATTTTGTTGAATTAAATAGCATAGGAACCAATCTTCTGCTGTCACCTGCAGTGCTTTTGTTAGATTAATGATTATCAACAGGTAGTAGACTGATGTTCATTAGAGTAATATTAGGTATTATAAGTTAAAAAAAAAGTATTCAGCATTAAAATATATCCTTGTGGCATCAATCTCTGTCTTTGTCTAGAAATGTATCATTTAGCTAACTAACTGATGCTGGGTTGTATATTAAACTTACTAACCTCTTAGGAAGAATTTGAAATTCCCAGAATTTATAACCCCAGCGATGGGGCATGTTACAAAATGTGGGACTGTTGTGGACTATTGTTACGGGGCTTAAACTACCACCATGCAAGATAAGAAATGGGACAGGCCCTCTGCCCATTGATGAAAGTTTCCATATAGTAAGATGGTCATATTTATTCACCTCTCGAATATCAGCTGAGCCCCATGATTAAATCAGAGTTTGCACACCAGAAGCCAGTGGGCTAAGGGAGGCCTGAAGTTGTGTTTTGTTTGATCTACTTTGCTTTTAGTAACTTGCCAACTTCTAAAATGATCATTTGCATTCATCTCCAAATCCCAAATTCTACCTTCCCATGAACAGATCAGATCTGGCCACCGTAGAGCCATATGCCCATGTAAAAATTATTGGCTGAAATTCCATGGTGGCATGTACATTTAGAAAGGGCATATTCATTTCTACTTCGCTCTGATCCCATCATTCCTTACCACACCACATTTGTTGGTTGCAGTTTACCATCAGACTAGAATAATCATTTGATCATTTGACTTATTCATGATCATTTCACTTATTCATGTTCTCTGTATGGCCTCTGAAACAATCAAATTCAAAGGCGCTGGTTTAGCTTTTTATTTGGTTTAATTTCTAATAAACCTCCACAAGGCAGAGCTTTTTCAGGCCACAAGAGTGTGTTCAGTTGATTAGATATCCTGAGTCCTAAAGAGTGATTTTAAAGAAGTAACTTATGCTCTCAAACAAGTCAGACACATTTAATTATATCTCCTAATGTTATCACTCTAGACATGCTAGTAGCTTGTTGATCTCAATAATTCTGTCAATTAGAATTGGAAATGTTAAGCAATTTGAAAAGAAACATGCCTGCTAAAGTGATAATGCCAATCTGATGACAAGTGGATTAAGGAAGAAGGTGTTATTGGTGGTCTTTCCTAGTGTAGGCTGTGGGCCTCCCCATTTATTCATTAGGCTCCATTTCCACCAAGCCCTTTTCTTACTCCCCTAACATGTCAAGCTCATCCCATCTTAGGACCTTTGCACTAGACGGCCTTTTCCTGTGAAAGCAGCTCTTCCTTTACATCCCCTCTGGATGATTTCTCCTCAACATTATGTTCTCAGCTCCTGTGCTCATTCTAAAGCAACACATATATGCCACTCTGTCCTCCCAGGTTTAATCACATCATCTTGTTTTGTTTTCTTCAAAGCATTTATGATTTTCAGAATATACATAGTTGATGCACTTGTTTATTTTATTATTTGGTGTTGTCTCTCATCAGAATATAAAGTCCATGAAAACAAGTATTATTGTGAAGTGACACTCTGTTAAATATATAGAGTGAATGTGTGAATGAGTGAATGAATGATATGGTACATTATGCCACTGAAATGGCACTGTGGTAGAAAAGGGAAAAGGATGACTGAGAATAGGTCCTCTGTTACAATACTGTAAAGCTATACTTTTGTTAAGTACACTGATCTTTGAAACAGATTAGGCATAAGGCCAATTACACATGGTAGTTTTTGTCAAAGTGCTAGTACTTAAACTACTTATTAATGGCCTCTGACCATTTCCTTATTGAGAAAGTCCTTCTATGAAAAAAATGTCAGCTGAACACAACAGTATGCCTAGTGTTGTAATTTATATCCTAGCACCATCTCATCACATTGCAGACCAGTAAGAGTTTTCAGGTTTCATCTACCCAAGGACAACTCTTTATGTAGCCTTGACTTAGGCATATATATTAAAAAAAAAAATACCACTTGAATTATGAAATGGATGTCATGAGAGGAAATACCTTCACAATAAGGAAAAGCATATTTTTTCGTGAGAGTAAGTTACTTTTTGAACCTATTATACTTTTCATGGAGATAAGCCCTTTATTGACAGGAATGGTAAATTAAAGAGATTGGGCAGAAAAAGTGGTATGGGGAGGGGGCAGGGGAGAGAAGTCACTTAAGAAATATATAAGAGCATACACAAAGTAAATAATGAAAGGAATTGATTTTGACTGTAGTAATTTTCAGAAGGCATATCATGAGTAATTTCGTGGCTTCAAAAAATAGTATCTGGATAACAGTTGAGAACTGAATCTGAAATATATTTTCCATACATACTTCTAACAAAGTAATTAGATGAATTATTTTGTGTGTTTCAAGAGTGTCAGAAAAGACAATTTTAATTTTAACTTCAATAGAAAACCAAATTTATTATTAGAATTATAGTAAAGTTCAACACACTATTCTTTGGCCAACTCTTATCACTTGACTATTTTTACAGCAGCATAACTAAGTGTGTAAGTAGGGCTTGCGTAATTCAGTCATATTCTGTTTTTAACTTAGCCATGAGTGTCTTATCATTTGAAGATTCTTCAGGGTGGTCTATTGAAGTGGGAGTGGCCTAAAAATGAAGGTTGGTTGGTTGGTTGTTTTCTCCTTTCCATATTGTATTTGCTCTGGTCTTTTTGGATAACTGAAAATCTTTTCAACAAGTAAATAATCTCAGAGGTCAGAGATCCAGTAGAGAGGAATTAAGGACTTGGAAAACAAGGTAGATAGGACATTTCCAAATACAAGTAATAAATGAATGAGGGTACAATCAAATAGACTTTTTAAAGTCAATTCCTTTTTGAGAAATAGATTATCTGTCTAGGTGAATTCCCCTTTTACCATTAAAAGCCAGCTTCCGGATAGGTCTGATCCATTCATTCACTGGCCACTAAATGGCATTGATGAATTACACTTTCTAATCGCCCAGCATTGGCAATGATAAATCTCTTGACTTGTGGCTTCGTAAGGAGATTGGATTTGGTGAAGTAGCTGCTGCCCCAACCATATCCTTAGAGATGTAAGAAATCCAACTCTCTACCACTGAAACAATAGTTTTCTTTTATTCAGAGTGCTGATGAAGCCAAACCCAATGTTTTGATTTCACAGAAAGTAGATTTAATTATGGCCCCTGAGCATCCTAGACTTCAGTTGGCCATCCTAAAAAAACAAACAAATGAACAAACAAACAAAAAAACGTTCCACTGGTTGCAAAGAGTATTAAAAGTATGGATGTTTCAGGACAAATTCCATTGATTTGTCTAAAACAACGAGAGAAAACCAGCCCATGCTACTTTTCTGTTGGTATTAGACAAATGTCTTCAACTCTTTGAATCAAGAAGAGAATCCAAGTTCAGTAAGTTCATACTTGTTCTCCCTTTGCCATTTTTGAAGTACTCTTTTCATAGATTTTCTGTTTCATTCCATGTCCTGACCCATGAAAGGGAGAAAATTTGTGGAGGCCTCAATGAGGCAGAGCAACTCCCTTTTATTTTAAGATTTTATTTATTTATTTGACAGAGACAGCCAGCGAGAGAGGGAACACAAGCGGGGCGTGGGGAAGAGGAAGAAGCAGGCTTCCCAGCGGAGCAGGGGGCCCGATGCGGGGCTCGATCCCAGAACTCTGGGATCACACCCTGAGCCGAAGGCAGACGCTTAATGATTGAGCCACCCAGGGGCCCCAGAGCAACTCCCTCTTGATTTACATAAGATGGAGTCTCAGCCAAAACAATTAAAGCAGTACCATTTTCTTCTTGCAGTAGTCAACAATAACTGATGCAAGATATTTGGTTTTCAAGTTTGCTGGTTTCCCATCTCCTTTGTGGATTGGTTTCACATGTAGTGGCTGAATATGGAATTCAGATCTAGCAGTGGTATGATAAATCTCTATACCACGGAGTCATTATCTTTCTCCACTGGAACTAATGGGCAGTAGCCACAGGAACTCAAAATAATACTCAGCCAACCAGTATTATGGTCAAAGTATGCATAAAAAATGTGAATTGCTTTTACTTTACCGTTATAAAATTAAGACACTATGGAACATCCCTGATGTAAGTAGGAATTTCAGCATGACTTTAGGATTATGGCAGGGTGCAGTTCTAGAAATTTGTATTTCAGGAGGTAGAATTAAAATAGAAGTCTCTTTAACTACATAAGTGCCTATTAATATTTTTTTCTACTTGGCACATTCAAAAAGTTTTTTTTTTTAATTGCACATACGTGGCTCTCCACCCCTTAAGTAGTCTTTTACATTTAACATATTCCTATTGTAAAAGCAAAAATAACTTTTGCATTTCTTTCATACTCTTGCATAAATATATAGTCTCTTTGTTTTCATTAGAAAAAAAATACTGTTTATATTGTACTTTAGAGAATTAGACAGGGATGTATGTTTTGAGCAATCTTAAGAAAAGGTTAGTGGCTAATTAAGTGGTAAATTAAGTAGGCTCCAGACTTGGGTGACAATATCAGAAGTCTGGACTGCTTTCCCATTACACTTCTTTAAGAAGAACAATATAGGTAAAAGTGAGAGAGAACATTTTGCTTTGGCTGACTGTTGGACTGCCTCTGTTTCTGAGAAGACATTTATTATGTTTGCCTTTTCTTTTCTCTGAGTGTGGAATGTGCGAGGGCGAGAGTGTGTTAGCTGTGTAGTTTTGATTTAAAGCACGGTGGATAACAGCAGGCTTGGTTTTATATATGAGTGGCCCCAGCAGGTGATGAATTGTTTTTGACTTTCATCATTTGCCAATAAATAAGAAAAGTGAGAGATTTATCATGTATGTAAAAAACTCTGGCAACATTCTCTATCATGTAAAATAAAATTTAATAAAATAGCATTTTAAAAAATGCATGCAATCACTTCCCTTACTCTTATAGGCTGTAAATTCTGGAATTCAGTAGTCTTTACAAGATGGGGAGTGGGAGTCCGGGAATGGACCTACTTGTCCACCATCAGGATAGTGACTGTTTTGCAGCTGGTGGATTTGCAGCATTGAGTGGCCACCTTTGTGTGTGACTCCCTGTGACCCTTTTATTAAGCACCTAGCTGTGCTCAATAGCGAAATGGATTCTAATTGCTTCACAGCAGGTTAAGTGATTTAACCTGAAGCAAAGCAATAGTTTTTATTTGAAATTGCCAGTATATTCACACTGACTCCCCTCTACATAAAAAAAAAAAAGAAAAGAGAAAGAAAAAGAAAAAGAAAAAGAAAGAAAAAGAAAAAGAAAAAAAGAAAAAGAAAAAGGAAAGAAAGAAATAGAAAAAAAATCACCACCCTGAAAAGAGAAAAGCATTACCAAAGCTAGTATCCTACATTTTTTTGATCTCATCATAAAACAGAGGAACACAGGACGATGTATCCAGAGATAAGAAAATGTTAAGAAAGTGCCCTAGCAACCACCCAGTTCAGTGTTTAATTTTGCAAATATAACAGTGATTTGTACTTATTTATATTTATTCATTGACAATATAGAGGCTTTCAGAGCGGTGTGGCAGCAAGTAACTAATTTTGAATGGAAGCAAAGCTTTGTTTAAGATAAACACAAGGCTAATTATTTTGGATTTCTCTCTTCAAATATGTATTGAGCCCCTTCTAAGTACTAGTCACTGGGATAGATCCCATGGGGTGTGGAGAAATAAACCAGACATGGTGTCTGTCTCAAGGAGCTCACAGTCTCATTAATGTCATGCTAAGGACCAAATGTCTGACTGGCACATGGGCAGGAGGAAATCATATTAAATATTAATATGTGTCTTATTTCGGATCAATTTGATATTCTTCTAACCTTGAACTTCCAAAGGAATTATCATGTTTTGAAATGGTGTTCTTTGGCTCTCTGCTTGAGTTCACATAATTTCTCCATTTTTTCCCTTTCCTTTCTCTTTTCCCAATATTTGTTTGGATGAAGCAAAAGAAATTGGCAAAGACCTGATTCTTAAAAATAGAGTTACCTCTCTCCTCAGATTCAGGATCATGTCGTCACTGGGACTATTCTTTCTCCACTGTGTGTGTCTATAGAAAATCCTGTTCTTGTTCAGTGCTGAGAATATGTTCTCATTTCTTATACTTTCCCACCATCTGCCATCCAATAAATTTTTTGAATATTCTGAGTATAGTTTGGGGAGAATCAGATTAGCAAACCCATATTTTTTGTTGTTGTTGTTCTCTTTTCTTTTTGGTCAGGATGAATCCTAGTCTGTACCGTTATAATAGGAAAAAATAGTATAATTTAATTAGAAGTACAGAGATCTTTTATTTTAAAACTTCAGATATTTGTGAACCCCTCCTACATAACACAATCACATAACACAATCGCTCTGGCTTGAATTCTCCAGAAACACACACCTTGGCAAACCCTACACATGAATTAATCACTGTATACAATTGTAATGTTTTTGTCTCTTTCCCAGGCCCTTTTCCACTCCTGGCTGATAAGAATCTCTAATGTGATGTTGTAAATGCTCCATTTCTATACTTAGTCTAAATAGGAAATAACATTTACGTCTATTAGCATCCACAGAAACATTTATCAACAACAACTTGGAGAATGACATAACTTTTTTAAGTGCACCCATCTGGGAAAGTTTCCAAGTTGGGAGATACCCAAATTGGCAATGATTCTAAGAAACTCATTCATACGTGCTATACATGACAACAATTTCTGGACTTCTTTTATACTTCCAGCTATTAGATTTGGAAGCGCTGGAGATAAGACAAAAAATGTACACATACATACAACTATAAAATAAAATAAAAGTAGATCTATGAAAGTTCTAATAGGACGGCTCTGGTAAACTCAAAGCTAGGGAAAGGTCAAGAACACCCTTTGTGTTTAGTCAACTCACCTCTGAGCCTGGCCCATTTTATTCAAGGACAAAATGAAACTATTATAAAACCATTTGGGGTCCACCTCAAAAACTGATCCTTTTCTATCAAGGACTCTCCAGAAATGCCAAAGTGTTGTCTGCACTTACACAGTATAAAAGAACATACCTAGGATTTTTTCTTTTTAAAATATGAAATCCTTCTGAATTTGAGTTTTTTATTTTCTATTACTTATCTTACTATTTAAGGCACAACTCAATACTGATGAATTGTTCAGTAACTTTTTCTCTTCATTCACAAAACTAATGCCATCTTTGTGTATATAAGAAAGCCACATGAGTTTTCTACATTTTTAGTTTTACTTTTAGTAAATACATACTGGAATGCAAAGTTCTGTATTTAATTGGTAAATGTTGACCTTTTTTGTGTAATTGGTTCTGAGACGTCTGTAGCTTAGAACTGTATTTATTTAACATATTTGGTAAGTCTTTTAGCTGATGTTTTGAAAAATATCATGTACGAGTGGAATTTTAGTTAGTATCAGAATTAAATGAAATTCATTCAATAAAATTATTAATAATTATCAAGTGAACTCAAGATGACTATTTGTCAAGCTGATCATTCAAAATGAATCTGTACAAAGAGAAATATTTATCCTTAATATTTATTGATTCAAAACTTAAATCAACAGGGCCATTTTACCTAAAATTACTCATTTTTCTCTTAGAATTTTTATGGAATTGTACCATTCTATGTCTAGACACCAGGAAGTGATATAATCTTTTGCCACCCCAACAGCCATTTCTAATTCTAAGCATCTATTCTAAAATAACCAGTTTGTGAAGTTATCTTTAAGATAAATTCAACTTTTATTTCTTGTAATTTATCATTGGTTAATATATTTTAGTATTTTTAATTAAAACATATTAATATTGACATCATCAGTCTACTAGTTCAGAGCATTGAATTTGGAGCTCAATGCATCAGATCCAATTTCAAATCTTCCACTTAACTAGCTGTGTGATCAAGGCAAGTTGCTTAACTGTAGTTTTCTCATCTGTAAAATAGAAATAACAGAAACCACAAAGAGTTGCTGTTAGAATTAAATGGACTGAGGTATGTAAAGCATTTTGAACAGGGTCAAGTTAGGCTAGGTAAGCATTTGCTATCAACACTATTATCATCTTTGCCTTATCAATGGAGATGTCTAGCAAGCAGTTTTTATGAAATCTGGAATAAATTTAAAAAAAAGTTTTTCTCACCTTGGAATAGAATGAATGTATCATATTTGCAAGAATACATAAAATATATGCAAAATAATTTAAAGCCTATGATTCCACCAGGTTTCCAGCTTGTAAAATATAGCAGTAGCTCCTCTTATAATTTGAAAATAAATTTTCTGTACCTTGGAAAAAGAATAAATAAAAGACAATTCTTCATTCTATATATTTTCTATATCAGCCTAAAATTGTCCATAAATGCAAATGTTGAAATATAAGTAACCATTATGAATGGAATGAGTACCATGTGTGTATATGTCTCTGTGTATGTATGTGTGTTCCTTTTTAATCTGAACTACTCAAGATAAGAAAGATATATTTATGATCTGAGATGTTTGATATGATATGTTCTTCTTATGAAATAGACTGATATAATTTCAGAGTTGTTAGTCTACCATCGAGGTCGTTAATTCAACGAGTTACTCTGATGGTAGAAATTGTACTGAAATCAGAATCCTTATTTATAGCATCCATTTAACTAATTTCTATATGACAAATATGTACCACATATTGAAGTATATACCAGCAGTGTGCTGGGTGATCCGGAATGAAATATGAATAAAATATGCCTACCTATTTTTGGGGAAGGTACATATATTCCATTTGTCATGAACTTACTCAGTGCAATCTTATGCCTTTGATCTTTCTCAAATATCACTGTTGCTTCCCCAGCCTCCCAGATTCTTACCTAGAAAATTAGCTTGAAGTTAGGATTCCCATCTAGAAATTAGGATTCACAGATCATTACCAAGTAGTTGATGTTACTTTGGAGAAGAAACACACACACACACACACACACACACACACACACACACACACACATTGAATCTTGGCTTCTGTGTATAAATCTAATGAAATGAGTATGGAATTTCTTACGTGAAAGCTTTTCTTAGACAGTTTTGGTCCTTACTCACATATTTTCATATCCTGACACCATTTTACTGTTTTTATATTGAAAGATAGAATACATGTTTATCTTCAAAGCAGAGTAACCAAACTAAGTAATCACCAGGGGAAGATGTGGTGAAAGAAATATAAATAAATAAGAAATGAATTAATAAACTATCAGTGTATTATCATTTCTGCATAAAAATTTTTATTTCTTCCTATAGTTTTACTCATGAACATATTGAATAAGCTGCTTTTCAATATCAAGTAAGACAATTCAGACTTTGGCAAAAATTATATAATGCACTTGCTATGTTTTAAATTTTTCTGCAAAGGACATAGACAAATTGAGTAATTATTAATAAAATTTTCTATCTTCTACTAAAAAATAATACCAAATCTTTATTGTTAATACAGATTAAATCTTGTTAACTTTTCAAAAACAATCTATTAAAATGAATCCTGTCCTTCATATAATCTCATATTCTCATGATAATTTATGGCTTACAAAATTATATAGGACTTCTCATCTTAGGGAACCAAAATTAAAATTCATGGCATGGTACAATTTTTTTTATTCTAAGACCATACTTTTATATTTTGATAAGACTCACCTAGAAAAATCTAAGCACCCAGAGGATAAAGAGATATATCTAGGTTAATAACAGATGTCTTCATCCAATAGTAATACAGAACACTAATGATTCTCTAAAGGTTTAAGTTAAAAACAAATTTAGTTAAATGACTATCCATCATCCCCACAACTTTCCACAGTTTTTAACATATATTTCGGATATTTTTATCAATTTTATTTTTTCTGGTATATGTTCCCATTAAGCTGCACAAATTCCAGCACCTGGAAAATGTAATAATATTAATTATAATGATGATTATGTTAGTGGACTTAAGTAAAAGTTATGGATTTCAGGGGCAATAAAACTCACAAACTTCTTTCAGTGTTGTACCCAAAGTATTCTTGATAGCCAGGTTATCTTCTTGTAGGTATGAATGTTAATTATAGAAAGAGATTTTAGAAGGTGTCAAATAGAATCACGAGGAATTTTTTAGAACCAAATGCCTATTACAAGTTAATAGATTAGCCCATCTCATTTGTTTTCCAGAGCATGGAAATTTGCTCCAGAGAAAGGAAATGACTTGGTCAAAGGCACAGGACAAATGAAATATAGAGCCAGAAAGAGAGCTGAACTATCGTGACACCCTAGTTGAGAATGATTTTTTATCTACTTGCTTCCATTCACTTTACCAATAGACTCTTTCCAGAGTAGTCAAGAATGATTTTACTTTTCACCACTGCATTCTCAGAGTTTAGTACAGTTGTTGGGACATTTGAGGTGCTTAATAAATAATTGTTGAATAAATGTAGAAATTTAAAAAAGTGAATAACTACATAACCTGGGAGAAAATTCAATTTGTTATGAAACCATTATCTTTCTACCATATTTGGATGCTAACCTGATTTACACCTGCAGGGCTTATTAGTAGCCTATAGATTAAAATTTATTTTATTTAGTATTACAGTACTTGATACACTTTGCCTAGCATCATCAAAATTGAATGTTTAGTTGCTTTTTTTCTGCTTCCAACTCTATTCTGTCCATTTAAAATTATCCTCTGTGTGATAGTCTTTTTTTCTAGGGCTCCTACTACTTGGCTTTTACAAATTAAGTCATAGATTTGTCTGAATTTTAATTGATCCTGAATGTATTTTTTTCCCTCAAATAAGGTAGAATCTCTAATAGAAGAAGTATGTTCTATGGAAAATAAGTTGCTGGTGTTTCACAAAATAATTGGGAATACTTGCCAAGCTTTAAGTTAAAAAAAAAATTGGGAAGGAATTACGGATGATGTGGCAGCATATTGGGAGGGAGGGGAGGGAGGAAGAGAACTACACTTTAGTTTTCAGAGATGCTTGTTATATTTTTCACTGGCTCTCTTTTATCTACATAACTTGGGTCTTCTGATTCTCTTTCTTTTTTGTGTGGATAATTGCTTTGTTGTTAGTGCTTTGACACTGAGTGACAGTGCTTTTGGGTGGTTGACAGCCAAATCTTTTGGCAGACGATAGTCCTCATCCACGGAGAGGTGCTTTCTTTCTGCCTAGTGACAGTAAGAGCTTCTAAGTTGACAGAGGAGGTCTCATCCCTCTCAGAAGAGAGACAAAAGCAAAGTGGGGAGAGTGAGATTTCTGCCAGAATAAAAACATCTATTTAATTTGCTATAGAGAGAAATACAACAGGCAGTGTCTATAATGAGTGCACGTTAAAACAAATCATTTTATTTATGCATGTTGCCTATGGAAAATTTTTATCACTTAGGAAGCTATCAAGGTCTTTATATCTTGCCCTTGGAATCACTGCAAACCAAAAATAAATTCTTTTTCTCTCAGTGGAGTTTATTAAAAGGAGACAATCAGCAACAGAGTATAGAGAGGATGTGAATACAATTTTGTTATATTTCAAATCACTGAATTAAAGCCATGTAAGTGAAAATATCCCTAACAATGATTAGTAGAATTATGTTTCTAAATTTTGAAAGATATTTTTTTGCCAAGTGACTTGGAGGTATAGGCCAGAGAATCTGATTACCATTCATAATTTGCAGTTGAAAATTACACAATTTAACATTAAAAAGCATCTTTTTTGTCTTGAGATAGGAATTAACCATTTAGATTCTAAACTACCATCTGTGCAACAACATGCACTTATGAAATCTTGAGAAAAGAAGACATAGGGAAGGTGATTGCCCATTTGTAGAGAGACGACTCCTTGAGGATTGGGACTATGTCTTGAAACACCTTGTTCATCATTCAGGGTCTTTAAGTAGAGTTGGGGGTATTTGTGAATCTCCAGAAATAGTACGTAAATTTTTGCTTTCATGTACAATTTTCTGATGAGCATTTTCATTGAATTCATAACACTGAGTCCATGAACTCAAGGAAAGTGAGAATCACTGCTCTGGTAACATGATAAATATTGCATCTTAACCACCATTGCAGCTATTAAACTTTTGTTATAAATAGATAAATAAATAAATAAAAAATAAATCAGTCAGTCTCGGTGTCTAGGAGGGGAAGTAACAAAGGATTAAAACTCAGTAACTTGTTGACTGGCTCAAGGTTGAGTCTTCAAATATTAAAATGATCAACCTTAAGGTAGAATAGCCCTGTTAGAGAAGCCTGAACAGGAAGTCAGTCATGGGATGACAGACTTTTCTGCAAAAGTAGAAGGGCTTTCTAAAAGGAGCCTCTAGCAATAGAGTGAACTGCCCTGAAGGATAGCAACTGTAGGTTTTAAGTAATGTTTAGTTTTATTCAGTAACATGAACTACATCTTAATAGAATTTCTGCCATGTACCTGGAACTATTTTAGTTAAGTTAGATACATCAACAATCTAAACAGGGTCCTTGTTCTTATGGATATAACATTCTATGGGTAGAGACTGACAGTAAACAAAGTATTAAATACATAGTATTGTATTGTATAACAATAAGGACTGTGTAGAAAACAAAAGACAATGCTATAATAAATAATTTCAAAGGACTCTGATTTAAATGGCCTGTTCAGGGAAGTCCTTAGGTGGTATCTGTGACAAAATCTGAATGACAAAATGCACCAGTCATTTGACCACCTGGAGATTAACAAGGATCTGCCAAGGACTTTGCAAAAGAGACTTTCTGTGGGAAGGAAACTGAGACAAAATGGCCCTCTAAGGTCCCTTCCAACTCAATAGTATAATATTGGATATGATCTCAACTTCTAGATTTCATCATCCATTGGCTCTCTTATGTCTCCTTAGTGAGACAGAATTTATGAATAATTGAGTTGAAATGAATAGATAAATTGGTTTCTTCAACTGAACAGTATCACCTACTGTGAAAATTCAACTGGGAATGATGAATGATGATAATGTTGGCTATCCTGATTGTCAGTATATGATCCAGATTCACTTATCTGATACTTTTGAAATTTCTTTCTTTGTTCTTTTTGTTGCTCCAACTGGCTCTATCACAGCTACTTATCAATTTTTCATTCATATTTGTCTCATCAGTGAATTGCTGGAGGTTTGTAAAGCCTCCCTTTTGAAATGGTGCCCAAAAACAGAATGTAAATCATACTAATGTGTTCTTTAAATTAAATTAGTATCAGGTCCATGGCCAGGGTGCTGCCATTTGCTGGTGTCTCGGGGTGCTTCTGAGATGGCTCCATGCCTACCAGACCCTGAGTAGAGTAGTAAAAAAGAAGACGTTACAATATTTTCAAAGAGTAAGACTTCTAAAATAAACAACACATATTCATTTATTATTTCAATTAAGGTTTTCCTACCAATACATTTTCAGTGTTCTAAGCTTTTCCTAGAAGGAGTCCTAAAATATATTGTGCAGTTGTCATTTTTTGTTTGTTCATCGTTCCTTTTTTTCCCCCATATGTATCTATTCTTACAGTGACTAAAAATACCATGCTACATGTGTAGGTCTTAAACATGAGTACAAAACATTCCTTGTTCACAAATACCCAATGATCTACTGTATGAGGGTGAAGGATGGACAATGGGTAAAGTCTTGTAATATAGCAAGATACAACATAGGAAGTAGGGAGGCATTATTAGAGAGGTAAAACCAAAACAAAACAATGGATCTCACAGCCTGGTGGCCTGAATGAGACAGCTTTCTTTAATGCAATAGCATTTAAACTGGGCTTTTAAAGAAGAACTGCAATTTCTATAGACAGAGATAAAAAAAAATAAAAATAATAATACACAAGTGAAGATACAGGGTATTGGAGAATCCGAAGGAAATAATAATTTCCATATAAAGTAGATTTCATGTGGAGGAGTAAGCCAGAAAGTATCCCAATTATGACTATTTTGGTTGTAAGGATCAGAAACATCTTGAAACTGGTTAGAGTAATGCTTTTTTTATGTAAGGATAGAATTAACAACCTTATTGACATCAAGGACAGGAAATGAAATACAGCTGAGCTCATGGGTCCAGAACGGCAAAAGCAGGAGCAATGGAGGTTGTCCCATGCCGTTTCATAACTGATAGGCATGGAACACAAAGGAGAGGTGGGAGTCAGAGATAACACAAAGCTTTTGAGATGGGTGAGGGAATTCAATATCCTGGCAGAGAGAGCACTCAATAAAATTACCTACTTTAACTGACTGCCTGACTGACTGAAAGATTTCTTTCAAAAGGAAGAATATCATACAGACTTTTGACATCACATTTTGATATTTGATCCCAGGTTGTAGGAGTCAACTTTGCAGCCATTTAGTAGGGATTTTAGTAGGAAAGACTGCATTGCATTTCCTGATGAATTGTAAAATTTGGTATTATAATGTTATATATATGTCTGAGTTTACTAAGAACTTTGATGTGTTTTTATACATACAAGCATTTTATTTTCATGACACTGAGATTTAGTAGATAGCCAGTTTACACCTGAGGATACCAAGACTCAATTATTTATCTAAAGTTAAAAGTTTTATTCTATTAGAGAGAAGATATAACCTAAGGGTCTTAGTCTGTAAGTCCTCTGATTTTTCTAGACAATCAAATAGTGCTGGTGTAAAGCACAAATCGCTTCCAATTCAGTGTTGTTTTTCTAATGCTCCTTTGCTATAAGTGCCTTCCTATTTAGTAATTCACACTCCAGTAATTCTGTGTGAATTATAAAACACACAATTGAACTGTCCCACCAGATAGGGCTAAAATCTGATGACAGGAGACATCTCCCTCAAGATTAATATGGATTATTTTAGTTCCTTCTATTGGAATTAATGGAACTTCAATGGCATATGTCTTATTATAAAAACCAAACCAAACCCAAACCAAGTGAAAACTAAAAATTTTCACTACTCATTAGATATTCAATTTAGCTCAAGCCTTGTAAAGTAACACTGAGTCAAATCTGGTCATAAATTGATATGAGAGCATGTGCCTAAATTTAAATTACATAATAAGCAGAACTGAAGTTCAGCTAGTATAGACAATAGACAGCTTCCATTGTTCTTTGAGTCGTCATCCCTCTAGCTTGGTGATGCCTAAGCCTGTCACGTTTTTAATATTTTTAATATATATTTTAGTTATTAATGATGAGGCATTTTTAGATATAATTGCAAACACAAGAAATAACTATGTTACTAAACTGGAATTATGTATATTTAATTAAAATTTGTGCTTTTGGAAAACTATTTACTTTGGTTCCCATATACCTGAAACATAGATAGACTGAAATTTTAAGTTTCTATTTGAACACATTCCACTTCTGTCTTCATTTATTCAGAGATGCTTTTTAGAAATTAATTTCACTAGAATCTCAGAGGCAAAACTGTATATATGAGGTGCCAGGAAAATAACTAGAAAAACTGTGCTTGTGAAAGCATTATTTATTTTTAAAAAAAGAAAAGAAAAAAAATCCCAGAGGAAATGGATTATAAAAAATAATAATACAATTTGCAATGACATTCAAGCATCCATTAATAGCATGATGCAAATCTGAATGCATTGACATGGAAAGATTGTGTATGTGTGTACATATATGTGTGGATTTATATGTGTGCATTTAAAATACCAAATTACAAAAGATTATGTTTAGAAAATCCTATATTAAACACTTTGTTTACCCACACGTGCTCACATACACACAAAATAGGTAGAAGAATATTTAATATTTTATTAGGGTTCCATCATATAAATAAACTTGGTATAAATTTGGGGACTTTTTCTCCCTTTTTCCACTTTTTTGGTTCTTAATATTTTATACAGATTTTATGAGAATAATAAAAGTTATATTTAAAACAAGAAAGATGTAAAGTATTTCTTTCTTTCCTTAAGATGATCTTCAAATCTGATTCCTTTGCCTCTTGGTGATCATCTCTTTGCCCAACCAAATTCTAGCATCCTTGTGCTATATCCCTTCTTTCCCTGTTCACTATCCTTAATTTCACTTTCACCCTCATTGATAAGTGGATATGATAACTGACATCATCATTTACTAAGATTCAAGCATCTGTACTATGTGAGTTCAATTTCAGGTGATTTATATCAGGATTTTAAATTATTATTATTATTATTACTATTTCTTTTTTTTTTTTTAATATTTTATTTATTTATTTGACAGAGATAGAGACAGCTAGCGAGAGAGGGAACACAAGCAGGGGGAGTGGGAGAGGAAGAAGCAGGCTCATAGCAGAGGAGCCTGATGTGGGGCTCGAACCCATAACGCCGGGATCACGCCCTGAGCCGAAGGCAGACGCTTAACCGCTGTGCCACCCAGGCGCCCCTATTATTACTATTTCTGAAAGCAACTGACTTACTGAACCAGTGAATTAGGGTTGATCTTAGAAATCACCCACTTAATAAATATTTATTGAATTGATTTTTATGATAACAACTTGCTCAAAATTCTGTTTCAACTCTTCAGTACTTAATCTGATTCAATATTTTCTATTCTCTTTTGAAAATATAAGGCCTTGTTACTACCTCCTCTTCCAGTTTTCCTTCCACCTCATTTTTATTATCCTCACAGTCTTACAACCTGTGTAGTTACTCTCTAAATAGAAGTCAGCAAATTTTATCTTTGTATGTTTAGAAAGCAGCCTCAATAGAGATTTTTCCCAGTAACTGAAAATACAGTAGACAGAGGTTGCAAAATATTATCTTTAGGTAGATAAATGTGAAAGTTACGATTTTGCTTCAATTTCATCAATTTTGCAGTACCTAGTGCATTGTTGGGGTTATATAAATATTAAATTCTAATCATATTGACAATACCTACCTAAAAGAATCCTTTCCAGATAGGTTATGTAAATAATGATTCATTAGAGCAAATGAAATAAATTTGGATGTAAATTTTATGGACTCATTGAACTGTTTGCTGGAGATTAGTGCTCTGCTGAACACATCCTCAGAGCCATGTATATATGTGTGTATGCATACATAAATGTACTTATATATGTATGTCTGCAATACATATATATGTGTGTATGCATATATATGCATATAATGTTTGCTATCACTTTTTTATTTGATTTCTAATTTGCTGTGTTTTACTTCATCATTGTATGCCTAAATGATTTCAGGTTCTTTTTTCCCCTTCAAACCCCTCTGGAAACTCCACCTTTTTTTTCTTTTTTCCCCCCAGATGTCCCTTTAATTGCATCTTCACAGCAATCATGAGAATACCACGTGGAGATTTGTGAAAGATTTATTGGTAAAGATCAGATTGCAGGAAACCCCTGTACAAGGTTCAGTCCCTACAAAGTAATGATGTATTTAAGAGCACTGAATCTCTTCATACCCATCACTTTGACATATGCCACATTCCACTTGGTTGCAGCCTCCTAAAAGGGACCGCTAGAAGCGATGTCAGTGTCGGTATGGGCACATTTGTAAGTGACAGGACAATTCCTGTGCAAAGCCCCTAGGTCCTAAATGAAATTATTTTGAGGACTTTAGCAAATACCAAGCTATTTGCAGCATGAAACCCTGTTTCTATAAAATCTTCCAAGTGTCCTAGCATTCTTAAATAGGATTTGGGCAGAATGGCAGACGGATGAGGTTAAATGAAAAGCTTAAATTTACTTCTTACACTTTGTAGTGGTTTTAATTTATCAAAGACATATTTATTTATAAAATACTTTGGAAAGGCAAATCTATAATATGCTAATTGGAAAAAACCAAAGAAACAGAGAAAAGAGACAAAGGAATATGACCATGCACGTGACAAATAAGAATGTCAAATAGCATTAATTTAGGAAGCAGTTCTGAATTTCATTAATGATAAGAGACATGGAAAACACCTATGCAAATAAGTGAATAAACAAGATACTATTTCCTGCCCATCAGATAGGTAACCATTTCAAAGTTTGAAAATATCAAGTATTGGCAATGACTGCAAGCTCTCTGTTGTGGAAGAGTGAATTGGAATAGCTACTTTAGAGAATAGTTTGGCATTATCAGTAAAATTGAATATGTACGTAACCAGAAATTTCACTTCCATGTTTATTCTCTAGAGAAATATTTATACAACTTTACAAGAGGAAGATGTACAGGTATGTTTACTGCAACGTGATTTAAAATAGCAAAATGAGAAAGCGCATAAATGTCCATAATTTACATAATGGGCAAGTTAGTGTGTGTGTGTGTGTGTGTAAATGGGAAAGTACAGCTGTTAACAGTAATGGGATAGACAAGGAAACACATACTGAAAAATTTCAAAACCACAATTTTGATTAAAAAACAAGTTGCACACATATAGATAGATTCTAGAATTATAACGCTGAGTTATAAAGCAAACTGGAGAATATATATTACAATATTACTTATGTAAAATGTTACAAAACCTACACACAGAATAGATCTATCATTTATAAAGATATGTATAATAATTTATAAAAATAGACTGTGCTGCATCAGTGATAATAATTGCCTCTGTCAGAAGGGCACAGGAGGATATGACTTATCTCAATAAGATAAAAAATGCTAGCAATGGTCCTTTCTAGGTATTAAGTACAAGAATTTTTATTATGTTAATTTCTGTTCTCTTATTAAAATGTTCTCAATACCAAAGGAAACTCCATAACAGTAAATTGTCTGTTTTCAGTGTACTATACTAATTGATTACTTGAGCAAATATTTTTTCTTTAGCCATAACGAGTCATAGTTATATTTTTAATGCCATTTCAGAAAACAAAAAAAGTTTTTCTTCCGGTAAGGTTATGTTTATTCAGTGTGATTTTAAGTAAGACATTTAATTCTTCTACTGTTATTGTGAGACACTAATTTGCAGATTCTTTGATTTCAAATGTCTTACATAATTTACCTACACAAGATTATGGTTTAATTTTAATTGCACTTAAGACATAAGTTTTCCTAAAGCAACACTCAATATGCACCATCAATTATCTTAGAGAAAAAAACACAGAAAATATATTAATTACAGGTCATGACCCAGCAAATTATGAATTTCCAACCAGAAGTAAATTATTGCCACTAATTAGCTTTCTTGTTTGCCAGACTGGGTTAAAGTCTTCATTGCATTAGTCATTTCATAAATCACTTTCTCAACATGCAAATCTGGAAAGAATGAGAATTTGAAAATATGCTAACAGCTTACTAATATTCAGGCAACAGAGTTTTGTTGGACGGTTTCTTCCATTGTCAGGAATATTTGATCAGTTCAGTGTGGAATATTTGGAAGAGAAGATACCTTATTTTCTTTACTAATATAGATTGCTTAGATGTCATTTATCATTTGTCCCTCTAGCCAATTAAGGTCTATATTAAGTAAAAAAGAGTGTGCTTCTTAAATTATTATTTTAACTGTCTAATTGTTTAAGTTGTTATTTTAATTATTGAAGTATGGTTGACATACAGTGCTATATTAGTTTCAGGTGTACAGCATAGTGATTTGACAATTCTGTACATTACACAAGGCTCACCATAACATGTCTAGTTACCACCTGTCACTGAACAACGTCAACATTATTACAATATTATTGACTATATTCCCTATGCTGTACTTTCATCCCTGTGACTTATTTATTTTATAACGGGAAATTTGTACTTCTTGCAGAATGGCTATTATTAAAAAGACAAGAAATAAGAAATGCTGATGCAGATGTGGAGAAAAGGGAACCCTGTGCACTGTTCATGGGAATGTAAATTGTTGCAGACACTGTGGAACACAGAATGGAGGTTCCTCAAGAAATTAAAAAGAGATACCATACAATTCAGTAATTCCACTACTGGATATTTACTCAAAGAAAACAAAAATTCTAATTTGAAAAGATATATGCACCCCTCTGTTTATTGCAGTGTTATTTACAATAACCAAGATATGGAAGAGTGTAGGGTTTTCTTAATGTTTTCCAGCTTCATAAACTTTTCACAAAATTGTGACATTAGTGGGATAGGTTTGTTTCAAACCCTCCCTAATTTAAACTAGTGATTCCAAATTCTCAGTATAACTGCTATGAGTAATAGAAAATGATCTAATCTCTTTGCTGTTCTGTCATTTTTCCAATCTTTTCCAAAATTCTGTCTACCCCTGCCTTCAAAACATCTGTCCCTGTTCCTTTTTCCATTGGCTCCCATTTTCTGATGTTTCAGCTAAATAATCTGACAACAAAATAGTACTAATAAATTAATAAATATTAATGAACTATAATGGACAAATGTGCTTACTCATTCACATTCACAGAACAACATATTTGAAATGTGCACGATTTTTTTTTTCCTGAAGTAATGTCTTAACCGTTCCACTTAAATATAAGCAACATGAGAGTAGTATGTTATGTCCATTTGGTTGACTGATATGTCCCTAACACTGGTACAGTGCGTGGAAGATAACAGATGTTCTTAAGAGATAAAGAATACAATAACAGCGAAATATTTCAAGAAGAGAGAAAAGGGTGGAAGAAATTTTTGAAAAAGCCTGTTTTTCTCTTGCTTCTCACTTTTGGGTGCAAGGAATGCCCCAAGGCAGGGTGTGTGGAGTTGATTTCATCAGCATTTTGATGGTAACCGTAGCATTTAGAAATCAAATCAGCATACTTTGCACTCTAGAAAAAGGAAAATGCTATTTTGCTGATTAGCTATTTTCCTTGAGGAATCATACTTTTCAGGAAGCTTTGTCTCTCTTGTTTGATTCCTAAGATAAAGGTTAGTTCAACACTAGCATGAAATGTGGTGTATTTTAGTAGTTAGGAAAACTTCAGGAAACTAAAACCAGGTCAGTCCCTTGGGAAAAGTAGGGGGAGATCTTGTCTTCAGCACTGCCAGTCATTTCACCCCTCACCCTCTCCCCGAAACCCTATCCTCCCCTAGTTGGATATCCAAAAACTTTCTTTCAAGCCCTTAGTGTTCTCATGGCCCTTCAGATTATTACAATTTTTGATGAACTATTTTCCCCTCAAATCAATCATAAATGTTGAGCAGTAGTTTTCCAGGTTATGCAACATTGGGAAGATGGAGTTTCCTATATCAGTAAGAAGGTGGCAGAACAATGCTTTCTGTGTTTTGCTCCCCCATTTCATCAATAGTTTTCTAAGGTCCCCAGAAGCTTCCAGGCCACCTCGTCAAAAGAACCTCTTTTCAATACCTGATTCTTCTAAAATTTTTTATGTGGTTAAAGATGACCTCTTTGGCACTGCACTCTACTGATTTTCTTCTTGCCTCTTCGACTATGATTTTATGTCACCTGTTTTGGCTCCTCCTTCTTACTTAACCTCAAAATGTTGGGATTACTCAGTGCTCTCTCTGTTCTATATATTCTTCTATTTCTCTCTCCCCCCCGAATCTTCTCATCTTGGCCTGTGTCTTTAAATAAAATATAAGTGCATTAGATCTCTATATTTCCCTCTCTAGCCAGCCTTCTCTTCTGAACTGTGGAACTTTATATCAATTTGCCCTCTTTGATAGTTCTCTTAGATGTCAACTGAGATATCACAAATAATAACAGCTTCACAACTGCACTCATCCTCCTTCCTACCCCCCATAAACCTGCTCCTTTTCCTCTAATTTTTATGACATAAAACTGGAAGTCAACCTTTGTATTTGCCTCTCCCATATATGTAGTGTCTGGCATATACAATGCCCTCAATAAATGTATGTGTTGAATGAATAAGTGAAAAAAGAAGCAAATGTGATCATTTGATCATCTCTGAAGTCATATTATCAGCAATTTCCAGTTCCACCAATATACATTTAATTGAGTATTCTTCTTAGACTTTTGATTTAGTGGAAAATGCAAAGTTTAAGTGTACTTTAAGCTAATAATGTCAACCTTCCTTGGTTGAATATTATACTTAAACCATTTCATTTTATCCTAAATAACCTTGAGGGATAGGTATTGTTTTCTCTGCCCTAGATGATGAAGATAAGACTTAGAGAGTTTATGTAAGTCTTTAAAAGGTACCCAGCCAGTAATCGACAGAGCTGAAATAAAAATGGATATTTTTTTTCTTTTTTTTTTTTTAAACATATGATTCTAGGCCATTGTAGGATTATACATTTTTTTCATTACATAAAATGAGGTCAGTGGGAGATTAGCCTCAGTTTCTTCATCCATAGAATAAGGGTAATAAGATCTACCTCAATGCAATAATTAAATGAGATAATGCATGTAAAGCACTTAGTTACAGTGATTGGGCCATGGTAAGCCCTTGTGATGGGCTAGAATTTATTAATGTGAGATTTTAAATCTCTTCTTCTATGAAATGCAAAGCAATTAAAGGCTTTTGAGCAAGATAGTGATACAGTGAAAGCTACTATATGGGAAGATTAATCTGTCACTTGTGGGAAGGTTATATTAAAATAGAGAGAAACTAGAGACAAAGTGAATAGTTTGAGGACTATCCTAATAGCTCAAGCACCAAAGGCTGCCTGCTTAAACTAAAGTGGTGGCTGTGGGGGGTCTCACTACCAGGCTAGGGTGAACCTGTAAGGTTGCAGCACAAGAGGAGAAGTGCCACGGTGGGGAATCTCTGGGCTCAGGCAGAGTCAGCAAGGGAATCCAGAAGGAAATCTTGAAGAGGAAGTGTAGTGTCAAAGCTGTAATGGAGGTGAAGGCACTGCCTGCCAATCCAGAAGGCAAGGAAGGATGGAAAGCCATGGTTGTTTCCCATCTTAGACCAAATCTGGTCCATGGAAGTATTTATGCAGTGCTGTTATTTTCTATCTGAATTAGTTGTCATTATTTCAAATCCTAGATTTCTGGGCTCCCTGATAAATTAGAAGCTATAGCGGCTCAAAATCCACATTCACATGTGACAGTAATTTACATTAGCCACCATTACCTTCGAATAGCAGAAACCCCTACTGATGCCAGTTGTATTATGCCAGGCCTGCTTCACTCATCCACAGGATCTGCCTGAATTTATAAATGAAGAACCAAAAGCCAAGGTGAATTTCAGGGATATTAGGTTGCAACAGCCCTGATGGTTCAAAAAAAAAAAAAAATTTCAGATACAAGCCCTTTACACTGAGAGGATTCTTACCCTTGTTTGAATATAAAAGAACTGAATTTATTCACTAATGTTGGAAGCATGATATGGTTGGAAGTCCACACTAGGTTAAACACTAGCATTAATCAATATACAAAGTAAAGGATGAAATGGAGAGATGTTAAAAAGGATTAATTATGATGGTTTTCTGGGTATTAGAATTCCAGGGCAAGAAGATTAATAGTACTTCTGAAAATTTTAAAAATCACTTTAAAATAGGCAAGCCTTCTATTTATTTGATTTATTTTCATGCCTGGAAAAACTCAGAGCAGCTAAAATACCAAGTGCTGTGGTTTAAAAATTAAGCTTCCTGGAATGAGAATTAAACATCAGGGATCAACAACATGTACTTGGTATGCTACCAAGAAAGAACTGCTAATAAACTTGTCGCTCAATAGAAGTGTAAGAATTTGATATTTTAGAAAAATTGTTAACGTAAGATTTTAAATTTCTTTATCAAAATCCCTCACCAAACAATAACAAAACTCGCAGAGCATTATGGCTGCTCAGTGAAGTAATAACCACTTGGATTAGATTCTCTGCTTCAGCAGAATCTAGGTACATGTACAAGAGTGATATATAGTGAGGCCAGAGATACTGTAGAATGTCTTCACAGCAGACTGAACATTGGAATTGACACTAAACCTTGTGTCAAGATACACACAAAGACTTCCAGACACAGAGCACACCTGAGGTTATAATCTGTCAAGATTAACAAAGAGTGAATACCTGCTAAAGCAAATAGACTGTGATATAATTGTCATCTCCAAACTGGTGAAAAAAGATTTTTCTTACCAATTAACATTCAAATGCATGAAACTGAAATCCATTTACTCATTTTCTGATAATTTATGCAGCAATGTACAGAAGTAATAGGCATGGTTACATGGCACATTTATACAATACTTTTCATCCCTAAGGATCCTAAAGCTCTTTACAATTATAGCTAATGTTTGTTAAAGTACTTTTAAGGGGGAGAGCGCCACAGACGTTCCAAATATTATGATTATAAAAAGCTTGATACAGTATGTATAGGAGCACTTCACTCTCACAAAATTGCTGCCAGTTATGGTGTAGGAAATGGAATTCCTTTATGAGATTGATGAGCCAATGTTTATACAACCTTTTCTTCAAGTAGTTTAAAGTCAATCTCTTCTCTACTGTAACTACCTTGGAAATCACATGTAATTCGGTCTAAAATTAATCATTTTCAGAATTTTAAGGGAATGAATATCCTTACAAGGGAAAAATACTTGGGGGGTCGATAAACAGTCATTATTTCCAAATGATAAAATTATAACATAGAAAAAATAATCTAGTAAGACCTTTCAGCTCAGAGACAGCAGAGAATATGTTTCATTATTTTGCCAGCTCCAGCTCAGAACCACTTTTCCATACGTGAACATGTGAATCAAAGAATCAAGAGAATGGCAGGCACCAGACTTCTCAACTTTCCTCTCAGCAGCATGGACAGATGAACTAAATTCTGCCAATCAGACTAGCTTACCTGGACTTTGATCAGAAAGCCAATATCATAAGGAAATAGAGACTACATAGAAATCCAATATGGCATAAATGGCATTAGCTATGGTGGCCTCACCCAGTTTTCAGAGGCAGCAGGACTCAGGGTCAGGCACAGCTGGAATGAAGTATGGAGTCTACGCCCACTGGTGTTGACAATAGAATATCACAGGACCAGTCCCACAGTATGATTTGTAGATTTTTTCCCCCTAACAACATGACCTCCAAGCTGGGATCTCCAGGCCAAATGGAGATTATATGAGCTATTTTCTGTCTTGAAAATATGCCCAAATAATCATACTCGCTCTCTTGTTGCTTATGATCCAAATCCCTAAGTGATCAATATACTGATGATGTTTTAATCCATTTAAACCAGTAGTTCAATAAGTATTTTGTAATCTGGTAAACTAATTGTTATATATGATTTTACTTTTTTTTTTCCTATTTCTTTCCTAGCAAGCAAGTTTAGATATGAAAATCTGTCCACATTCCAGACAGGATTTTTGTTTCGGTTTGGTTTGGTTTGGTTCTCATCGTGTGTGTGTGTGTGTGTGTGTGCACCTACACACGCGTGCGCACCCACACGCACACAGTCATTTGACTTTCCCTTGGACCTAGTAGACTTACTGTTAAAACTGGGAGCCTTTCCCTACAGCTGCCTGAGCAAAATAGAAATTAAGGCACTTAACATTGTACTAGTCTGTATGTAATTTTGTCTATAAAAGATTTCATATTACTTCTTAAAAGACAATTCAGTAAATGATTCCATTTTAGAAAGTATGTATAAGCTTATAAGAAGAATGGGAAATGAAAAAAAAAAGAAATGTTTCTAATATCATAGGAGTGACTGCTTTGAGTTGAGGATAAAATTATCAGGAACAAATTCACACTACTTTCAAAGAGCCTCAAGTCCCCCACAACTGAAATGGAATTGAAAAGGATGTATGCTGAAAACCAAGACAGTTCAAAAGTGGTTCTGGTTGTTTTGAAGACACTGATATAAATGATGCACAAGGTGAGCTCTCCCAAAATTGCTTTGTAAAATGCCAGTGAGAAACATGTAGATTTCTAAATTAATATATTATCTTACATATTATGAAATTGTAAATACATATGTATAGTTAAATTATTACACTAAATATTTGAGTAGACACAAATCGAATCAATATGCTGTGAAAGTTTAAATGGGCATGTCCTTTTACTCATTATTTCTTCTAAATTTTTTTTTCAAAGGACAGTTTTGTGTGATGTCTAATAATCTAGGCATTGGCACAGACTTAGGTTCAAATCATGGTTGTGCTGAGAACTAATTGTGTGACATGGACAAATTATGTCACCTTTCCCAGCCTCCATTTTACCATCAAAAGGAGCAATTAGAATACTTGGCTCAAAGAATTGCTAAGAAGACTGAGCACATAAAGCATTTAGCATAGTACCTGATGCATAGTAAGAATGTGAAATTGTCAGCTATTGCAGTGATCGCTGTTATTATTATTGTTGTTATTATCTTGCCATAGAAATAGTCACACAAGTGTTGATGTTACATAAGTGTCCATCTATAGACAAAGCATTAAATAATTGGTTTCACCCATTCTTAGGAATAAAAGCAAACCATTTAAGAAATGAGTTATCTCTATGTGCACTGAAAGTGATGAAGGTCCAATACTCGTCACTATTGATTATTATGAAAAGCACATTGCAGAACTATATATATCTTAAAACCACTTTTAAACATGTGTCTATATAGGTATCTGTTTGTATGTGTTTACAGATATGTCTGAACAGTTGTATAGCCATTAACAGTAGTTACCTCTGGGGAAAGAGAATGTGAGTGGGAACAGATAAAGAAGTATTTCACTTTTATTTTAGATTTTTCTTCTCTCCCTGTGTGACTATGTATGCCTTTGTTTACAACAAACATGTGTTACTTTTATACTAAATAATTAAAAATTAGTAAGGTTTTGCATCCTTTTTATTCAACAGTACCCTCCCAAGTTTCACACCAGTAATAGTGCCAATTTTTACCCATAAATTATGTGCATGTGCAAGCATATTTCTTCTTTATATGATCAGAATCCTGCAATAGTAACAGGAGTTAGTCATGTAGAAGAAAGATACTCGCATATCTCTCCTTTGTTGGCATTTCTCCAGCTGAAAATTTATGCAAAGTTTATGACTCTACTGTGCACTGTTCCTTCTCAAGCCATGATCTTAGACTACCAGATGCCTTCCCTTTGAAAATACATTCTTGTCTTGCCTAGGTTGGTTTCATTTTTCTTCTTTTACCTGAGATGAATAATCAACCCCTCATTTTCTCTCAGAATCAATAGGCGATGGATTGATGGAGGTCAGGTGTTTGCTCCACAGATATTTCTTGCATGTCAACTCTGTGGACAAAACTGCCTTACCTGCAGTGCAACTCACTTTTATCTCATGGATGCTTGGCAATATGGAATTGAAGCCTTCTGTCCACAAATAGTTCGTTTATTTTATGCAGAAAAATGTGAGCACAATGTAGTAATGTCCTTTGCCCACCAGTTATAGTTTGAAGTCACAAAACCAGGTAGCCTGTAAGCAATGGGCTAATAACACATGCTGCTCCATAAAGATTTAGGTGATGGATGACTGGAATTTGAAGTAACTGAACAGCTGTCTGAACAGACTATTTCATTATATGTGAAGGGATGCCATTTCTAACTATAATGATAATTAGAGTAGATGAAATGCATAAATCAGTGGAGTTTTTTTTTTTATAGCATTGATTGGGGGAACAATTTTTACCTACCTTATGGGCTCAATCCATTGAATTAGGATCCAATGAATGTTGCTGTAATTGGAAGGATATGATATTCTTGTTTCAAATGCTACATGATGTGTTTTCTTGTATCTGAATTAATACGGTAACACACAATGCAATAGGAATGGTCTGGTGCAATCAAGGGTTTGAATTTTTTTAAATGCCTGATAATCTCATTATTGATATTATTATATTTGTTGCCATTGTTATTATTATTTTAGCCAAGTTATTTCTTTAATTCAAATCCATTCTTTTTCACATTTTCTAATATCCCCCAGACATGTAATGTCCCTCTTTCAATTATCTATTGCTGTGTAACAAATGTTCCAAAACTTAAAAACTTAAAACAACTGCCATTTATTATTTCTCATTGTTTTGTGTTGTTTGGGATCGGTTAGGCCGATCTTATTTGGGGTTTCTTGTTATTGAAGGTTGATGGTGCATACGGCTTAGACTCATCTGGAAGCTTTGATTCTGGGAAGGCTCAGCCTCATTCCCTCCTTATATAGCCTGAAGTGTTCTCTTCTCCATGTTACTTTTCCATGTGCTTCCTTCATGTGGTCTCTCCATGTGCAATCTCCACCTTGTATTGAGACTTCTTCCATGGCACCTTGAGGCTCCCAAAGTAAGATTTCCATGAGGAAAGAATTAGAGAGCTGCCTGTATTCTTAAAGGCTAGGTGAGTATGAGCACAGGTTGAATTTACCATATTCTATTGATTAACCCTAGTTCCAGGGCCAGCCTGGATTCAATGAACACAGGAGATATATAAAAACATAAATAGTGGGAGGTTTAATTCTTCAGGGATCATCTTTTAAAATTAGTTACCAAAGGG
Organism: Ailuropoda melanoleuca; assembly: GCF_002007445.2. Lineage (NCBI taxonomy): Eukaryota > Metazoa > Chordata > Mammalia > Carnivora > Ursidae > Ailuropoda > Ailuropoda melanoleuca. The sequence continues at coordinate 92,554,179 of NC_048220.1, read as the reverse complement.
GCACCTGGGTGGCCCAGTCATTAAGCGTCTGCCTTCGGCTCAGGTCGTGATTCTGGAGTCCTGGGCAGGCTCCTCCGCTGGGAGCCTGCTTCTTCCTCTCCCACTCCCCCTGCCTGTGTTCACTCTCTTGCTGGCTGTCTCTCTCTCTGTCAGATAAATAAATAAAATCTTAAAAAAAAAAAATAAAAATTAAAACAAAATAAAATAAAATTAGTTACCACAATCTCTATTTGTGGAAGGGGATATAATAATGGTATGACAGCCTGGCCATTGTCTCTGTCTCAAATCCTCAATTACCCCTGGACTCTCAATTCTTTGTTAGTCAAAACCATGCTTTACTTTTCCAGCCCCGTGCTTGGTACTTAGTAGCATCTCAATGCAGTTTAAATCAATTGGAAGTCCTACTGCTACTTCTTCACTCCTACATAGTTTCTACTTTGTCTTCACTGCTTAAGTTCAGAGTGCATTATACACTATATTTTAGCAGTTATTAGTACAGACTTGAAAAAGAGATGGATTTAAGTTCAGATCCCAGTTGCACCACCCATTAAACATGTAATTTTTGCTATGTCAATTAGCATTTTACAATATTATTGTCTGTAAAATGGATATTTTATAATACTGCTTTCATTAATTGAGATAATGCATAGGAACGGATTTGCCTAGGGCCCAGGAATCATTAAGCACTCAATAAATGATACCTGATAATCTCTTTTTCTACTGTATGCCTATAGCACCTTCTAACGATCCCACTTTCTCCAAGCTCACCTACTTATAATTTATAGTGATATCAAATTAGTGGCCCTAAAAACAGATGCAAGATCATATCACTTTTACTCTAAACTAATTCATTTATTCTTTCCCCACAGTTCACTTCAAATTCTCTTAACCTGGCATTCTCATCCTTTTAAAATTGTGCATTTTCTCCTACTCTTGTTCTAAAATGAAGCCGAATTCATTCAACTAGCCTTTCTCAAACCATGCAGGGTGTGCATTTTCATATATCCCTTTGCATTCTTTTGTTTTTCTCTCTGCCTCCTTCACTCCCTCTGCTCCAGCTAAAGACATGGAAATGATTTGGTCCCTGAGAATTTTCAAGAATAGTACATACAAGAGTCTCCTTAAGTAGTTTGTTGTGAGCACACACTCAGATGTCTGCATAAGTCATCTATCAGTCAAAATAGGCTAATCAACTGCTGTTGTAAAAGTATCAGAGGCTTAACACAATGGACATTTTTTTAAAATCTCTGTAACAGCTCAGAGCAGGTATTCAGGAATATCCTAGGCATTGGACAATATAGACTGTAGACCAGCTCTGAAAGTGGCTCACACATCTTCCCCTCACATTCCACCAGAAAGCGCTAAGCCATATTGCCCAAGTACAAAGACAACTGAGAAATATACTCTAGAAATATACTCTGTCCAAAGAGTGGGACAGTACATTTTGATGCACAGTTAGCAGTTTCTGACTGGTCATTCACATTAAATAGTGACACAACCTGGTTGTTAAGAAAAGAGGGAGTTATGGTGTCAGGGACAAACTAGAAAATTGTTGATCTAAACAGAGGGTAATGTTAGCATCGTCAACTTTTGCCATGGGTGAATGATTGTCAACTTCTACCAGATCTCTGATTTTTAAAAGAAACATTTTTTTGTACCCAAAATCTCCATTTTAAAATATCAGTAGCTAATTCAGTATTTTTTAAAAATGCTATTTAGGCCAAATAACCCATGTACCAGCTGAATCTTGCCAGTAGGTCACTGATAGGTAAAGTCTGCTTTAAATGTTGACTGTTAAATTTTCAGAAGTACATACTTTATTGTTCCTGAAGGTTTGATTTATGTCAGAGATTCAGGGACAAATTATGAGAGAATTGGGCATTATAAATGTGACTCTGAAGAACTTCTCTATTTTAAGAAATAAACTTAAATTTTTTATGTTCTCACTTGCTAAACATGCTATGGTATTCATTATTTATATTCGTTTAAATATATCACATTCTCTGGGCATAAGGTAGAAATTAACTTTTCCATCTTCTTTGGAGTTGCATGTGATCATGTGACTTGTTTAGCCAATGAAATCTGACAAAAAGTGACTTGTCACTTATAGGAGATAGTTTAAGAGCCATTTTGTGCTTTGCTCATTTCTCTCACTTTTCCTCATGGTAACTGGCAAAAATCCAGATAATGGCTGTTTTGTCAGCCTGGTACCAAGCGTGGCAATGATACATAGCAGAGCTCACAGCAACCCACAGCAGAGGTAAAACATGAATGAAGAAAAAAATGTATTAAATCATCAAAATTTGGGAGTTGTTTGTTTGCACAGCACTATCTGATCTCTCCTGATTAATTTCCTTTTTAATGGCCATGTGCCAGAAACTGTTAATTTTTTGGCGGAGGAATTATAAGGATTTGGATTAGACAATACAAGCCCTGGCTTGAAGTCCCTTGAAGGGAGAACTAATAAGCTGTGTGAACCTAAGGCACACTACTCGATCTCTGTGACCCTCAGTTTTGTCATTTTTAAATTGAGGAACCCCAGTGGTACTATCCAGGGTTACTGGATAATTTTAAAGTTGTTTCTCATGTAAAACTCACCAGAAATGAAGTGTATGCTCTTCTTGAATGATGAATACCTGCTTACTGATCTACTAACTGACATCAAAGCCCACACTAAGCTATAGTAATGATTTTTGTTATATTATCAAAATTTATAGATGTGCATAAAATTATTAGGTATGCATATCTGCGTATATAGAATGGGTTCAATTAAATGTAGTTTAAAAGGAAAGACATGCAAATTCAAAAAGACTGACTTCCTCAAAATCACAAAAATTTAGTGGAAAAATCTAGAACCTAAACCTAGTGATTTCTGAGCATATGTTCTTTTTCTATTACCATATTTGCAATCTAAATTAGATTTCCTGCAGAAAGCTTTATTTATTTTATTTATGTTTGATTTTTGCCCTGCCAACATATATAGTGCAATTAGGAGAGTTCTGAAAGACTGGAGGTCACTTAACACCACCCACTGAGAGAAATATGGAAGAACACTTGGAGAATTTGCCTTGCTTTAAAAGAAAACAGAACATTTCAATATGTCTTTTCATGGAGGAAAAAAATGAGAGAAGCAAGTTCAGGATGAGAAATTACTAGCCAGTAAGCATATTGTGATAAATCAGCTATAACATGATTATAGCAACTTCCTTGGGAGAGAAATCAATGTTGAATCAGACTGAGATAGACCAGAGGGATCAAATAGAGGTCAAAGGTACTTCTCCATCTTGAAATTGGATAATTATTACTGTTATTATTGTCAGTTGCTATACTATATTTCTGATAGAAATACATGCTGCCCTTATGTTGCTTTTATTGGCTGGTTGGACAAGTCAATCTGTTCATTACAAGGAAATAAATTCAAGTATATTAATCTAAATATCAAGTGAATTAAGGTGGTTAGAAGAAAACTACTTGTGAGTCTCATTGAGATTTTTTTTTAAGTAAGCAGAAAACAGAAACACAGAAAAGCAATTTTGAAAGAAGAAATTGCATGCATTCCTTTTGTTTTGAAAATTGGACCATAAGTCTTGCTTTAATAGACAGTGTACCAGGTTGGAAACCTGCCAGGATGGATTTGAATGTCTGCTTTGCCACTTTACCATCCACCTTGCTACCCAGGCAGAAACCAGGAAGCATCAGAGAGACCTGCCAACATTTAGTCAGTCAACAAGTTTCCTTGTTAGGCTGCTTTAATGGTCCTGAAATTTTTCCTCTCCATTCTGCTCTCATTGCCTACATCTGGTCTTTAACCTTCCTTGCCTTCAATTCTGCACTAGCCTTCTATCTCATTTCCCTTCCTTCAGCTTCACATGTTCCTAGTACACTCCCTTTAAGTGATCTTCCTGAAATGCAGATGTCATCACACTCATGTCCTTTAAATCATTTACTAAATCATTTAGTAGCTCCCTCTCATAGATAATAATTGCCAAAGATTAGGACCATCTGTCTTCTCCTTGCCAAACATCAAACTGATTATCAAACAAAATCATCATTCATTGTCTACATAGTACTTAGTAATAATCCTTTGTTACCCTTATTGGACCCTTAGCCCTATGCTGGTGAAGTATCTTTCTTTTTATTTTTAAAGTCCATCTTGGATTATGGGTGGGGGGTGGGAAGTGATCAGGCTCTGTGAGTGCAACCTGATCATTGATGCCCCAGGGAAGTGCATGAGCCCTCTTATGCCGTCATAAAATGTTTCTGTTTCCTTTTGAAGGGCTGAGAGGAGCTTCTTGTATGCTTCAATATAAATGTCAGAAAATATATGTATAATTTCACAGGAGTGTATGCGTGTTTGTGTGTGTGTGTAGTATTTCTAGAACATGGTAAACATTCCATTCTCAAAAAGCAATTTATATCAGTTATAATGATGAAAGGAAACAAAGCATATGCTTGCAAGTGGAAGGCCCAGACCGGTGATTCTCTGCTTCAGCAACACTATTAGCAGGTAATAAATCCCATTCTCTTAATTGCTCAAAAGTCTTGATCCACATGGAAGGCTTTTCTTCTGTCTCTTGATCAACCCAAGTTCAGGTATAACACAAACTCAAGGGAGTTAATGCCATAAGGAAATTCTTCAACCAGTGGAATAAAGTAAGTCACTGGAGGAATGATCCAACATTCCATTCTTTGGTAGGGCATCCATGTAATCTAAATGTGATTCAGAGGACTTCCAGTGGCATTGAGTGCCATTTTTCCATAAGGGTGCCTAGTTCAGTAGTGTTGGCTCTGGTGGATTTTTTCTTTGTGCCTCTCTCACTGTGATCACCTGCCTGAGAAGCCAGCAGAACCCAAAGTCTTGTCTCTGGTTCTTTTTTCAGGGGAACCCAGAGTAAGGACACCATACTATAAGTTATCTTTTCTAAATGGTTTGTTATTGATTCTGTAGTCAGGTATGTAAGATATTTCCATTTAGTGAAATCTTAGATACTCTGAAGTTAAAAAAAGGCAGAGCAATTGATATGAAAAATAATTTCAGGAAATTTCCTTAAATGGTGTTTAATTAATGGTTGATATCATCTTAATTTGCTCTTTTGAATAATTTTACCATAGGACTATATGCATGTATTAATTATTCATATGTATTATTTTATTTTTATTATGAATTTTCCCTAAGTTCAAAACTTGTTTGGAGTAAGAGAACCCGCTATTGTGAAGAGGGTATAGAGCTTGGGTTATATGGCTACATATCTATATTTATGCATCATGGAGATGAATAACAATAGGTATGTAAAGATTTTCTCTTACCTAGATACAAGAGGCTTTTGATTTTATCACCATGCAAGTTTCTACTCTACTTCTGAAAATAGCCCACACTTCTTTATCGTAATAGTTCACTCTCAAGCGTTAAAAAGAAGGGGTAGATTTATATGACTCATAGGCTGAGGCAGGATATATCCCCCCTTCAATACATAAAATAACAATTCTAGTGCAATGCTATTTGTTTCTTATATAAAGCACATTTTATGCCATAAAGGTTACATATCAACATGTATAAATTAAGTCTACGTTAACTAGGTTTAGTTCGATTTTCCTGAAATAATCGTTCTTTGCTCTTCTTTATATGCACAGATACAAATTTTCTTTTAAAACTGAGAACACTTCAACGTCTGAGATTCAGTTACAAATCCCTGAAAGTCTTATCTTATTCATTAGGATAATGAAGCAAGACAAATAAGCACTTGCTTCTGCTCCTGGTATGTGAATTTCTGCTGGGTAAAAGTAGCAAATTCAGATTTCATTTACTGAGCTACCCATACACTTCCTAAGGGCATGGCAGAAAAGGGGAGAAAAGAAGTACAAGTGTTTTGACTTATTTGCTATTCCGTGATAATCATTTAGTTGTCTTCCTTCTCTTGTTTTTAAAATATTATTGTCTTGATATATGTGTTTATATGTATGTGTGTGTATTCAGTTCAACAAATGTATTGATAGCTACTGTTGGAAAGTTCATTAAAAGGTGCTAGAGGGCATACAAAGGTGAAAAAAATTGCAAATCTTCTTCTCAAGAAGCTTAGAAATTAATGAATAGCTATAAATATCTTCATGTCAGTTCAGCCAGGTTTGCCACCAAATATGAGTTCAGGTTAGGTTAATTTTTGCCTAAACATAAATTACAAGAACGTTCCGTTTTAGCCCAGCCTGAACTCACATTTGGAGGCAACCCTGGTCTTATCTGACATGAGACTACTTATAGTTTTTATTTATCTTTTATTATGTGACTATTCACATATTTGCTGAAGAAATATTAATGTTTCATCATGAGATGCTGCTCCTAACCCTGCCAGAGAATTATAAAATATACTAAAATGTGCACCTAATTACCGTTCTAAAATCTAAACAATTCTGATTTCTGAAACACATCTGGCTCCAGAGGTTTTGGATCCAGGACTAATACTGAAAAGATCTGGACTGCTGTGTTTGGTTGTAGAAGCAAGTGGGAGCTTCAGTCCAGACCTCATTGAATCCTCTTCTGGAGCTCTGTTGGCCTGGAGAATGCCATCTTTTACAAATTTGCTCAAAGAAATTCTCTTCTGACCAAGTGCTGCCTGGAATGGTCAGCCTGGGCCGAGAGGAGATCTCTTTTTTTAGAATTTGTTTTATGAAGTTTATTGAGGCTTTGTAGGAGATTAAGGTTGAAATGAGTATGGTCACAAACCTGAGAGGGGCACGTGTGCAAAGGACTCAAACAAGAATCAAGGAAGGATGGTCCTATAATAAAATATTCTTTGGAAGTGTCCATCTAACAGCATCGGCTAATACGCAGTTGGAAAAAAAGTGAGATCAAGAGTTATCATGGTGGAAAATTTTGGTTAGTGATTAGAATTTTGGTTAGAAACATTCTGTATCTATAATCATCACCTGTGTGAAGTCTTTTTTGGGGGAAAAAACAGGAAAAGGGTGGAAATAGTAGGGTGGGATCAGATTGTAAAAGGATTTGCACACTAAAAATGTGGTACTCTTGAATATTGTAAACAAAACGATGTGATTGTAGTCTTCACTCCAGCGCACATATATAGAATCCAAAGAAAACATAGCCTACAAATAAACTTTATTATTATTACTTCTCAGTTCAGATTGTAACTATTGACTTCTTTTTTAATTGACTGTCAACATGATGTATATTTATCATTGGGACTTGAGAGTTTAACCATTAATAGATTTCCAATGTTCTTTTTTTTTTTTAACCCTTCTATTGGTCTTTCTCCTTATTTCTTCCCCCAGTTCCTGACAACCACTTTTCTACTCTCTATTTCTATGATTTTAATCTTTTTTTTTAAATCCATGTGTTAATGATACCATGCAGAATTTATCTTTCAATGTCTGGCTCATGTCAGTTAGCTTATTCCTGCCAAGTTCATCTATACTGTTTCAAATGAAAGAATTTCCTTCTTTTTTAGGGCTAAATAATATTTTTCTACCTGTATTTATTTCTTTTTTCCTTTTTTTTTAAGATTTGACATATTGTGTAAATTTAAGATGTACAAAGTGTTGATTTGATGCATTTATATATTGCAGTAAGATTACCACTATAGTTTTACCTAACACCTCTATCACATCACGTAGTTATCAGTTTTTTAATGCTATGTTTTCTTGATCCATTCATGCTGACGGACACTTATGTTGTTTCCATACCTTAACTATTGTGAGTAATGCTGAAGTGAATATGGTAGTACAGATACCTCTTCAAGGAAATGGTTTCATTTCCTTTGGATATGTACGCGGAAATGGGATTGCTGGGTCATGTGCTAGTTCTATTCTTAGACTATTATAGACGGCACAGTTGTGATGTCCATGCCAATAAATCTTTGATCATGTGTAGGGAGCCTGCAGTGACTGCTGTGGTATCTTTAGAGCTTATGAGTCCTGTCCTCACCTTACCTGCTGGGGTGTGCATTATTCATTTGTCCTACATTATCTCATTTACTCTTCAGGACAACAGTATGAACTGGACACTCATTAATCCCAGTTTACAGATTCAAAGATTGATATTTAGACAGTAATTTGTCCATGGCCACATCACAGTAGGTTGTGATGGCAGGAATCTAACACAGGTTGATATCACTTCAAAGCTAAAACTCTTACTACTACACTGAACTAGAATAGTAGACTGAAAATATGGTAAATATGGTAAATCTGTGTTCTGTTACTAACTCTGCCACCTCCCAACAGCAGTCATTATCCCTTAGAGTTGCAGTTTTTGTTTTGAAAACAAAAACCCCAATAAAAACAAAAAAAAGTTATAGAAAATTATTTCAAAAGTTTTTTGTTTGTTTTGGGTTTTGTTTTGGTTTTTGTACTTTGTGATGAGAACCCAGCTCTTGTTATCTGATTTCTACTGGGATTCCCTGCTTGGCTTCCTCACCTCTTAATAATATGGATAAGTCCGTTAAATTCCCTGGCCTCTGACTCTTCATCTTTCCAGGAAGAGATTGAAATAGTGACATTTGATGCTTCTAGTTCTCTAAGTGTACAAGTCTCTCCCCAAGGCCATTACTCAAAGAGCTTAGGACTGGTTGGTTTGAAGCTTTTATGCACACTTTGCTCTCTTTTTTTTTTTCTCACATCTTAACACCTTTGGCAATTTCCCCTGTACTTCTTATTTGAAAGCGTTAGCTCTGCTCTCTGTTGCAGAATTTTTCTTTCTCTGAACTACCCTAGTTTTGCCATCAAAGTATTTGAGTACATGCAAAATACAGTTATGTAATATTTATATATATATTTTTTATTTCCAAGACCTAAATTTAACTTGCTTTCTGATATCAATTTGATTTCCTGTGTTTTTCATTATTGCTTTCAAAATATTGATTCCATTCATTCATTCACTCTATTTACTTAAAATATATTGAGCTGCTACATTGTTTCAGGAGCTCTGTGAAGTACTCAAAATGTAAAGATGTGTAAATCATGATCTTTAGAAGTTAATAGCTTTGTAAGGTATATAAATTAGCAATTGCTAAGACAAGTAGTCTTTAGTACAATATGTATGGAATACTAAAGACACAAGAACTGGTATTTTCTTAACTCTCCTTCAGTGGATCTTAAAAAGGTATCATGGAGCTGATAATATCTGAAATACATCTGAAATACATCTAGAAAGGTGTATTTGATACATAATATCTGATAATATCTGAAATATATCTAGAAAGGTGACTAAGAGAGTCTTGGTAAATAGGACAGAAAGGGCATCCCAAGCAGACAAAGCATTGTGTTCTTTGTACCGTTGTATGTCTTATAATTACAGGCACCCCCAGTTTTTTTCATTGCAGTTATAGAAGACAGTTCAAAATAGTATATCAACCTGTGGTTTTCACATTTTCCATAAAAATTAATTATAGAGATTATGCTGAAATGACTAAGATTTGTAAGCCATTCAGTTAATTCACGTTCTCTTACATTTCATATTTTATGGAAACTAAAAAAGAAATGGATGGTATGTTTGGTTGTATAAATGCAATGAATTAATATCTATAAAATGAATTCCCATTTTTAAAACAACTACACCACCAATAAAAAATCTCTACTCTTATACCTTATTCAAGCCTCTTAGTTGAAAGTAAAGAAGTGTGCTCTGGGTGACTATTTGACTTATTAAAATAAGTCCGTCTATCTCAAAGAATTTTTATGAAAAAAGGATTGAACTTTTAGTAGCAAGCCACAAATTTCACCATAGAATTGTGCAGATGAGAAAACTCTTTGGTATTGCCATACAGTTATGGCCATTATAATTGTAGCTTGCATTATTTCCATTTTGGTTCCTGAGATTGAACTTTACGAAACTGATATGACCATAATTAACGTCACTGTGGCTTTTGGTTAATCATCCCCACTACCTATAATAATCACCTGCATGTTCCTCAGTCCCTGCATTCATTCTGGAGAAACCAGACTAATTACTCACTTTTTGTTTTAATCCACCTCCACATCTCCTAGGCAGAGACAAATACTTCCTTGTTTATTAACACACGCTTATTTAACAGTTGGTGTGCACCATGCAAGCACCAATTTTGGTGACCAAAAGAACACATTTGATTTGTCATACCTGTTCTCATTTAAACACATATCCAAAAAGATCTGGACAAAGTACAGTGGTTGGTCCAAGACATGAGTAATCTTCCTATGGATAGTCAAGGTAAGCTTCAGAGAAGAGATTCTTCTTAAGGAGGAAATTCTTCATAAGAAGGAGATTCTTATGAGATAAGTAAGAAACTGTCAGCCTAGCAAAGGAAAATAAGGTATCATATGCAAGGGCAATGAAGCCAGAAAGGTAATATTATGATCAGGAATCTAGAAGTTTCATTTTGTGACTCTCAATTTTAACACCTACTTCTTGTGTCTTAAATATTGTAATATTTTATTCTCCAATAGTTTGTGAAAGATTATTAATACTATTTTTGTGAATATTAACATCCTAGTGTTCATTTTAAAAAGGAAAAGTATCCCTTCGAGAATACAATGTATATATTTTATTCATGCAGTTGAAGTTTGTTCTTCTACGTATGTTTTTGTAATGTAATCGCTCCCTAATGATTGGTAGATAGAGGAATGCTGTCATTTTTTTCAGCTTAATTAAGGTGTAATTGACAAATAAATTGTAATATATTTAAAGTGTACAACATGCTGATTTGATATACATATACTTGTGAATGGATTCCCACATCGAGTTAATTAACACATCCACTGCCTCACATATTTACCTTTTTGTATGCGTGTGAACACCTAAGTTCCACACTCTTAGCAAATTTCAATTATACAACACAGCATTATCACCAAAATCACGTTTCACTTTAGATCTTCAGACCTTATTCATCTTATAGCTGAAAGTTTGTAACCTTTACCAACTTCTCCCTATTTTTCCCATCTCCCAGCCCTGAGTAACAACCATTCTATCATCTATTCTTATTCTCTGCTTCGATGAGTTTGCTTTTTTATTTATTCATTTATTTTTGTAGATTACACATCTAAGAGATACCGTGCAGTATTTGTCTTCTCTTTCTGGCTTATTTCACTTAAGGAATGCTCTCATCTTGATGTGGAAGTCACAATATTCCATAAACAATTTTCCTGGCAAATTACTGATTTTTACCACCACGTAACAGTGGCTGAAATGCGAAGTATACATACAAAGCTGAATGAAGCAAGGAGGAATTGAATGTTGTCCACATGCCATATCTTCTGGTAGTTCAGTTTGGCTATAGGGTCATTCTTCTCTCTTTGTGCATTTTCACCTTACCTTCATAATTAGCATTTTCAACTCTTCATTGTATCTCTCTTTCATCAAATCACTTATATCTTTTTATTTTTAAAATAAATGTCTTTATTTATAATAGTATTTATTTACATTTAGGAATTTAACACAGCCTTTTTAAAAGTACAATATCTTAAGTAAATTTCATTATTTTTGTTGGTTGTCTTGTTATATTTTCAAAGTTCCCCCCAACCCCATTTTCCCCTATGCTTGGCAAATTTAATGTGTGATTTTTAAGACTAACAGACTTTTCTGGTATTTTTAATGCTTCACATATTTTTAATAAATTATCCTTGAAATGTTGCAGAAAAATAAAAAACACACCCGAGAGAGACCAAGTGACACTCGGAGAAGTAGGAGAACTCAGATTTATTTTAGGCCTGCAAACCCAGATGAGATCCTGCTCCAAATTCTGGGCCCCAGGCAACAGGGTTGTAGGGCTTTTATGGGGGACTGCAGGCAGTCAGTTTCCAAAGGCTATGCTGACTGCTGGTAGGGACTTTAAACTGGGGGAGTGGGGGCTGCTTTAGGCCGGAACAGTAGTACAGGGAGCCTGTGGCAGGAAGCCTGTTTGCAGGAGCAGAAAGGGCTCATTATCTCTTGCTCCCAGTAGGGCTTCTGGTTATCTCTAGCTTATTGTTAGTAACTTACCATCTTCTGGGGCCTCCGGCCTGGGCCTGGTCTGGTCAATTTTCCTCTTCAAGAAAGGAAGGCCAATTAAATCACTCAGGAAATAGTTTCAGTAGCATCATGTAAAAGAAAAAGGCCCCTCCCCCACCTTGTTTAATCAATAATCCATGAAAAAAATTAAGAACATTCACTTGCCTTCATTCTCCAAATGATCCAGTTAATCTATTGTTCAGTCAAATGCCGTCAAATCTTTTCTCCCTCAGTAAGACTATAACTTGTGCGAAACACTAGAGTACAAAAACAAATAAATGTTACAAGAGTGAGTTGTAATGTAGCCCATCAGTTTGTTTGGGTAATTGACAAATCCAATGCTATAAATTTCTGGCACCATTCAAATTCAGCTGTTGCTCTATGTTACATTATCTCCTCTGCTGTCTGTTGTTTTTTGTGTTTCTAACTAGATTGAAAACTACTTAAAGGAAGAGGTTTTATGTCTACATTTCTTAATACCTAACAAAGTGTCAGGCAAAGTGTAAGTACCCAATAAGTGTTTTCTAATTGACTCATAATATTTGGGTTATTGCTGAGTTGCATTAAACTTTGTGGGAAAAAAATCTTGAAAAGAGTTGACTTTTAACATTTGAACTGAAAATAGAAATCAGGGGCGCCTGGGTGGCTCAGGTCCTGATCTCCCGGTGCTAGGATTGAGCGCCAGGTTGGGCTTTCAGCTCAGCAGAGAGACTGCTTCTCTCTCTCCCTCTGCCTCTCCCCCTGCATGTGCTCTGTCTCTCTCTATCCCTCTCACGAATAAAACAAAATAAATTAAAAAAAAATAGAAATCAAAGGGAAGGAAGATGACAAATCATTCACCCCTACATAACATATTTTGTAGGTATGTCTTTGGAAAGGTAGAGAGAATATTTATCAAGTACCTACTAAATGAATGCTCTCCAACATAGTATTATAAAACATGATTTGCTTAAAAGGTATAGTAAATTAGCCCATATTACACAAAAACTAATAATATTGCGAGAAAATTTTAATGGTAGAGGCATAATCTGAAATGTCCATTCTATCTCAACTACTTTAGTTGAGCAATTCTAATAAAGAGTGTATTTGAACCTCAAGAGATGTTTTGTGTGTGGTTTTTTTGTTTGTTTGGTTGTTTTTTTTAGAGGATATGAATTTCTTAAATTGTTTCCATTTTGGTCATCCAGACCCTGCTAAGATTGAGAATTTCAAAGAACTACAGAAGAGTATCATTTCTTCTCTGCCTTGAATGTATACATATATTTGTTGTTTTATAGACAAATGATAGCTTCTGAGGTTATTGTTGGCCTGAGTCACATTTCTCCTTGGTTAGAAAGCTTTGTGCTATCAATTTTCTTGGTAGAAGTAAAGAATGCTTTTCCTTGGTGGCTGTATATTTTCATCAAACCAAAAATGTCAGCTTCAGAACATAATTAAGCAGGAGTTATGGCTTCTGTAGGTGATTAAATTGCCGAGAAAACAGATATTGACATGTTACATCATTATTTTCAGAGCTCTAAAGTGAACTGTCATTCCCCACACCCTTCCTAATCTTCTGCTTGGTTACATATATTATCTTTGCTAAAGCAAAAATAAGAAAATTGTATATTATGCACATTATATATATAAATATATAACATTATATATATATTATATGTACATTCGTATACATATACACATACATGTGCATACACACATGTGCACGCACACACACACACACACACACACACACTAGGCAAGTACGTGTGTGGCTGAAGCATGATGTTGGTATTTCTCCATCCTCATTTCTAAACAATGCCTTAAGAAACCTAGTCACATTTATTTTGGATTGCATCTATATCAAGGGATAAATCCTATTGAGAATATACCTAGACTTGGTAATATGAAACTTCACCAATTATCTCAAGACATATTTGAATTCTTGTGATATCTTTTGTTAAAAGCTTTGAAAAGAGATTTTTTTTTTGTTGGATTGAAGTCTGTTTCTCATATGTTAATAAGTAAGGACAGATGTGCTTCACTTCTTCTTGAAGAAGGACGCTTACAATCTAGTGTTACTACTGTACATAGTAACAAAGAAGAAGAAGAGGAACCAAAGTAGATATATTTCCTAATAATTGGATTGAATTTCATTGAAATTTTCCTAAAACCATAGATGAAAATTCCCAGATAGGTAGTAAATGCAGAATTAGTATGTTTATAGTAGTAAACCTGTGTGATTTAAAAAGTTACAGCTTTTGCAACTTAGTAACAACTGTTAGCAGTAAAATGTGCTAAGCACCCTTTTTCTTGGCATAGTGTATGTCTCAGAATGTTCTGAGACATACCTAAATTAGAATAACAAAGAAGAGGTGCGTTACTAATATGTTACTTGTTAAGGTTACCCGTACCATGTTGCTTCAGAATTAACACACAAATGAGTCATTATGTTAAATTCTCTGCCATTGTCTCTATTTTTTCTTCCAGTTTTAAAGGTTATAAGGAAGAAAAATACAGGGTAGCATTAAAAGACTTCTTAAATCTTTTTATCTCAAATTACTCAAACATCACTCAATCCCAGAATAGAATGCAGTCAATAGCAGTCACCAAAGAAGGACAGCCTCCATAAATTCGGGTGGTTCTGTACACCTCTCTGTCAACTCTAGCTTTGCGTCTGGTCTGTAGATAGATGCCTCAAATTTAAACATTATGTAACTTGGTTTAATTATTGACCTTTTTTTGGCATTCCACTTTAAAGTTCAAATTATGCCTAATAACCATACATGTTGTATTCTTAGTAGGATTTTGTTCACCATTTTTTTTTCTAAACCATGGAGTCTGGGGCAGGATGAATAAGGGGGAGAATTGGTGACACTAAATGAGTAGAGGCAGATGGAACCCAAAGTCACAGAATGAGGAAAAAGAACACAGTTTGCGTAGAGATACCTTTGCTCCCTCACCTGAACTTGGCTTCTGTTGATTACGATTTTTGGAAGATTGGCTGCCTAGTTCGATGTTTTTGAGAGAACAATATATTAAGAATCAGAAGATTTGAGTATAGGGCCTAGTTATAATTCTACAATTAACTCCTTGGGTGTCTCTGTGTCTTTTTTTTTTTTTTTTTTTTTTTTTTTTTTTGGTCATTATAAAAGGAAGGGATAAAATCAATGTACTATCTGTGAGATAAATTATGAAATATATTTTTATTTCACAGGTTGTAAAACTGATTTCACAGATTACATTGGATTACAAGGTGTATTCTCTTTAGCTTGCACACCATCTAACATTTTTTGAATCTTCATTTTCAACATCTAACATTTTGCGTACAAATGTGGGTATTCTGCCTCTTATGAAAATGCGTAAGTTCTAGAAGGTACTATGCCACGCTGGGTAGCCCCTGCTGTGGAGGGGGCCAGGTCACTATCCTCACCATGGTGCTCAGTTATTTACATCCACGCTTCATTTATTCATGACACCTACATGACCCAATAGATTTTTGAGTTTGTGAGACCTGTTGTAACCTTTACAATTTTTCAAGATATTAATATAAAATATGACAAAGTAGAATAAGAATGGCTTAGTCATACAGAGAAACGTGAAGTAGGATCATGGGAACTATTTCTCCCCCTTGTTGACTAGTGCTTTCTTGAATTCAAATGGAGAATGAAAATGTTCAATAATCCTGACATTCATTCTTTGCATTTCCCACCTAATCTGAAACATACTTATAAGCATCAGAGACATTTCTGGTAGGGTTTTAGGGATGTAGGGTAGAGTGAAATGCCCACCAGGCAGGTAAATACATAACCCTGTCCTATAACATTCAGGAAGAAGTGTCTACAATGTCAAATTTGAATTTTCTTCAACCTAAAAACTAATGTGTGATCCTTTTTCATTATTACTAAATGCATTTCTATGAACTAATGCCTTTGCAAAATGAAATATTTGATACCAGTGTTAGATCCAACACTCCTGAGAAAAATTGGGCCTGATTCCTAATCTTAGTTCATTAATATTTTTTGAGCAAAAACACAAATTTTATTAATTTTCCTAAAGGAGAAAATGTGAATATGGTGTTTTTGATTTGTAAATGAACAATATGGCTCTGACATGTTTCCATATTTTTCAAAATAAAATGAAATCTTTATCCTATTTCTGAGAGATAGTAAATTTTTATGCTTTCTTTTCAATTTTAAATGTTAAATATCAACTGTTACAAAGACTGGCAAAGAACATGTAAAAATAAATAAGAATCAGTGCTGTTCATTTACAGCCTTCTAAATTTAAAACATTTTAATAAGATAAACAGAACTTGATAGAACATAGGAAAAAGTTTAAATGCAAATGTTTTCAAGTGACAAGTAAAAAATCAAAATATAAAAAATGCTAATTTTCATATATTTCAGAAATTATCACTATGATATTTTCCTCTCTTGTACTTAAAAATGATTACTTTATTTGGTTAATGTACCAGTTGCAAGAATTTGAATGTGTTTGTGTATTTTTACTGAGTACAAAGGTGTGCAAATAGCTGTAATTCTATTTTTCTGCAACTGACCTTAATTTTCTCTCAAAGCCCATTCCATATCATGGCAGAATATTTTTTAATTGAAATAAAACTTATACACAGTGAAATTCAGACAGCTTAAGTGTATGATTAGATAAATTTTGGTAAGTTCGTCTGTGTAACAGCCATCCCAATCAAGACAGAATATTTCCATCACCCCAGAATATGGCCTAGTCCTTCCTTTATGTCAGTTCTCATCCCCATAGCCAATTATTGACCTGACTGTATCACACTTTCTATCCAGTCTTGTTAAAATTTATAGACATGAAATAATATCATATGCAGTGTTCGTGTCCGGTTCTGTCACTTACCATAGTGTTTTGGGAGCCCATCCATGTTTTTTAATGTGTCAGTAGGAAATTTTTCTTCTTAAGGGCTGTTGTATGAATATGTCACAATTATTTTATCCATTCTCCTGATGATAGCAGTTGTATTGCTTTTATGTTTTGACTCTTGTGGACCAGGTACTAATATTCTTATTCATGTCTCTCCATGGGCATATTTGCCCATTTCTTTAATTAAGCAAAATCCTACTAAATCATAGTGTAAACATATTTCTAACTGTAGAAGAAACTGTTTAACAGTTTTCAAATTGGTTGTACCATTTTATACTCCCAACAGCAGTGTTTGAAAGTATTAGCTGATCCATATCTTTGCCAAGATTTGGTCATTCCAGTCTTTTTAATTTTAGCCATTCAGATGCAAGTGTTTTAATTTGTATATCTCTGATGGCTAATAATGCCAAGCCCCTTTTCATTGCTTATTGTCTTGAATATATATCATATATATCTTCTTTTGTTGAAGACCTATTTAAGTATTCTCTTCATTGTTTTAACTGAGGCTTTTGTCACTGTTGTTACTCTTTATAGGAATTCTTTATACATCCTAGATGCAAGTTGTTTGCCAGGTACATGTGTATTACAAATATTTATTTCATATTGATTGTCTTTTCATTTCTCAGTTTTAATGACTTTTTATGACAGCACCTTTTTCATTTCAATAAAATCTAGGGGGTTTTTTTATTCTTACTATTTTTTTGAATTTTTTCTAAGAAATTTTTGCTTCCCCAAAGTCATGAAAAAAATCATTTAATTTTCCAAGTCACTAAGTTTTAAAAAAAATCTTAATTTTCTTCTAAAATTCTTATCATTTGAGGGGTGCCTAGTGGCTCAGTTGGTTGAGTCCAAATCTTGATTTAGGCTCAGGTCATGATCTTAGGGTTATTGATATCAAGCCCCACATCTAGCTCTATGCTGGGAGTGGAAACTGCTTAAGATTCTCTCTCTCCTTCTCCCTCTTTCCCTCCCCCCTTCCCTCTGTTTAATAAATAATTAATATATAAATTAATTAAGTAAAAATGAAAATTAAGAAAACAAAAGTTTTATCTTTTGAGATTTTACATTTTAGTCCATGAGCCCTGTTTAACTAATTTTTGTCTATGATTTAAGTAAGATTGAGACTTGGTGCCCCCATAAGATTACCTATTTATTCTGGTATGACTTGTATAAAAGTGTTCTTTCCCCCATTGAATTGTATTGGTGCTTTTGTTAAAAATTAATTAACCATTTAGAAATGAATCTGTTTCTGGACACTCTTATCTGTTTCTTTGCCTTATATGACTATCCTTACATTAACACCACTGACCTGATTACCTCTGTGATAATTTCTACAACCATATTTTGTTTTTAATTTTTTGACTCTTTTATATTGTTTGAACTTTCATATAAATTTTAGAATCAACTTGCCAATTTGTCAAGAAAAGTAACTCTTAAGAATTTAATGGGAGTTCATTGGATTTATAGATAAATATGATGAAAATGTTGTTTAATTTATGATAACGGTGTATCTTTCCATTTATTTAGGTCTTTTTAAATTTCTCCAAACAACATTTTGTATTTTTTAGGGTAAAGGCTTTGTATGTTTTTGTTAAGTATATTATTAGCCTTTTAAGTTGTTTGATAATATTGGAAATGGTATTGATTCGTTTTGTAATCTTATTTTTCAGTTGTTTACTGGTACTTTATAGAACTACAAGTAATGTTGTATATTGATCTTTTACCTTGAGACCATCTTAAATTCATTCCTTTTTAGGTCTTTTGTGTTTTTTAGAATTCCTTAGGATTTTCTGCCAAAATAATCATGTTGTCTGTGAGTGATCCCAGTTTTATTTTTTTTATTTCTAACATCTATGGCTTTATTTTTTTTCCTTACCTTATTACATGAGCTAGGGCCTCAAAATAGAACAGAAGTCATGAGATGGGACATTTTTGTCTTCTTGAATTTAGGTGGAATTTTTTTATCCTTTATTCTGTTAATCTAGTTAATTACATGGATTGATTTTTTTTTTTCTTTCAGTGTTTAACAGAACTTACATTTCTGAGATAAGCTCCATTTGGTAATGATGTATAATTTTTTTATATATTGCTTGATTCTACATATTTTGTTAAGGATTTTTATATCCATGTTCATGAGTGATTTTGGTCTCTAATTTTCTTTACTGATAGCTTCTTTGGCAGGCATTGGTATTAAGAGATGATGACCACATAAAGTGAGTTTGTATAAGATTGCTGGGTTATTTTTGTTTGTTTGTTTTTTCTCTTATTTAAGCATTTGGTAAATTCACAGTCTATCGTTACTCACAAGGATTTTTCTTGGTGGGAAGATATTTTTTTCCCATTGCAAATTCAATTTATCTAACAATTACAGGGTACTTTGGGCATTCTGCTTTATCTTGTGTTGAGTTTGGTAAGTTATCTTTTTCAGCCCCATTTCATCTGGATTATCTAATTTATTGGCACACAGTAGTTTACAATATATCCCTTTTTAATTTTTATATCTATAAAATCTTTCTTAATAGAATTATTTTATTCCTGAGATTGTTATGTTGTATTTTTTCTCTTTTCCTTTTGCATAGTCTTAAAAGAAGACCATTATTTTCTATAATTTTCAAAGAATCTGTATTTGCCTTTTATAATTTTCTCTCTTTTGTCTGTTTTTGGCTCCATTGACTTATCTCTTAGATTTAGTATTTCCATCTTTCTACTTATTTGACTTTAATGCTTTCCTCTTTTATTAGTAAGAAGGAAACTTAGTTCATAGATTTTAAAACTTTTTATTTTATAAGAACTTAAAGCTATAAATATTACCCTAAGCAACATTTTAGCTGCATCTCACTAATTTTGGTGTTTTCCATTTTCACTCACTTCAAAATCTTTTCCTGTGACATTTTTATGATTTTTCTTTTTTTACCCATGATGTTTAGAAGTGTGTTTTAATTTTCATATGTTGAGATAATTTTCTAGATATCTTAGTGTTATTGATTTCTAAATTAATTTTGTTGTGGTAATGGATTTCAGTGCTTGAAATTTATTGATGCTTGACTCATGGCATAGTACATCTTTATGAACTTTCCATGTGTACTTTGGTAAGAATCTGTTCTCTACAGTTGTTCGTGCAAGGTGTGTAAGTGACTGTTAGCTCAGGCTTTCTCATAAGGTTGTTCATGTTTTCTATATTCTTATTGATTTTTTTTTAAGATTTTATGTATTTATTTGTCAGAGAGAGAGAGCACAAGCAGAGGGACTGGCAGACAGAGGGAGATACAGGCTCCCCTATAAGCAGGGAGCCCAATGCAGGACTCAGTCCCAGGACCTGGGATCATGACCTGAGCTGAAGTCAGATGCTTAATGGACTGAGCCATCCAAGCATCCCTGACTCTTATCTATTTGTTTTACCGTTTATTGAGATTGAGAGAGGAATGTTAAAATCTCCAACTAGATTGTGGATTTGTCTATTTCTACCAGTTTTTTTTCTTATATTTAGAAAACTTGCTATTAGTGTGTACCTATTTATGATTCTTGTGTTCTCCTGATGAACTGCTATTTTTATCATTGTGAAATGACTTTCATTATTTCTTGTAACACTCCTGGCTTTGAATATCTGATGTAACATAGCCATCCCAGCATTCTCGTGTTTACTATGAAGAGTGTATTTTTTTTCCCCTTTCTTTAACATGTAAACAAATTGTGTCTTTGTTTTTAAAATGCCTGACCCTTCTGTGGTTTTAATGTTAAATCCAGTGTGCTTATCCAGGCTTTCTAATTAAATGGATTCCAATCCTGTGTTCCCCTGTGGTGAGCAGCAGTCAAAATATCTGCTTATATTTCCTATTTTTCTAGTTTTTTTGCTTTCCACCAGACTTTCTAGAATATTTCCTATTCATATGTAGTTCAGGAAACAGTCAAGTATTTGATAGGAGTTTAAACTCAGATGAGGAGCTTCCTCTTTTGAGGGTTGTCCTTCTGTGGTTTTTCTCCCCTTCAATTTCTAGCCTTTCTGGTAGCCTGGATCTCTTTCCTCTGGCATTGAAGTCGCTAAAGACCACAGTTTTCTGCTTGAGTTGCAGTAGCGTCACACCTCAGGCAGTGAAGTTGCCTTTAGGATGTTTTAGTCCATACAGATGGCTCTCACACGGATCCCTTCTTTTGAGAGCAATTTAAAATGTTGGGAAGGACTGTTGTAAGATCTCTTTTACATGAAATGAATAGAACAGTTCATTTCCTCTGTGCAAAATTTTCATAGCATCAGCAGGTCAGATTGCTTGTCTTTCAGACCAAAGAATCTTTGAATCAAGAAGAAAAATATGATTCCTCATAAATAAACAGGCTTCCTAGCATCCTGTTTTTTCTTTTTTTCTCCCTTAACTAGATTATGTTCATTTACCAAAATCTCTGGACATATGTGATGGCTAATAATCTGTTTCTATTTCTGTTTTGAGGAAAAAAGTCTGAATTCATATATAAAAGCTTTGTATTAAAACTTACTTGGTCCTTAAAATGCTGTATGTTAACAATCATGTCAATTTTGTATTTTTTATGTTTACATTTGACTATTAGAATTCATTTTTCCCCTTCCACATAAATCTAACAATCTTTATAGTCTTCCTGATTGTGCTGGAAGCTTCAGAAGGCCTAGCCAACTTAAAAACATGTAGTTGCCCTTTCAAAAAAATTATTCTTTGTATGTGTGTGTTACAAGTTCTATTAAGTAAGGCTTATTTTTACTGTAAGGAGAAAAATAACTTCTTGCTCCGAATTGAATAGTGCATTTTTTCCTGCAATTTGAGGGCACTTTAATTCATAGCATTTGTTAAACACAAAAACTGGTTTTGAAATGCCCATATGTAGGCTATGTTCATGTTTTCCCAACAGACATAAACTGAGAGTGTCCTGGTGATTTCAGTAACCTGTGACTGTCTCAATTCTCTTCCTGACAAGGAACTGAAAAATACTCTTTGGATTTAGGAGGAACTGACATAATTTGACTGACTTGTACTCACTACCTCCAGGCAAGCACACCTATAGTCACCTGCCTTGAGGCAGACCTGTGTTTTAGCAGAGCAGTAATAGTAGATTTCTCCCTCCCATATATGGAAATATTTCTTTTTTTTTTTTTAAAGATTTTATTTATTTATTCGACAGAGATAGAGACAGCCAGTGAGAGAGGGAACACAAGCAGGGGGAGTGGGAGAGGAAGAAGCAGGCTCATAGAGGAGGAGCCTGACGTGGGGCTCGATCCCATAACGCCGGGATCACGCCCTGAGCCGAAGGCAGACGCTTAACCGCTGTGCCACCCAGGCGCCCCTGGAAATATTTCTTGTAACCCACAGCAGCAGGGTCCATGTTTCCAGTTTTTCAAAGCCATCTTTCTGAGCACCTACTAGGCACAGACATCTTGTTGGGTTTAGAAGATAAAACAATGAAAAAGACACGTTCCACTCCCTCTCTGAATTTATAAGAAACAGGAGAAATGGATTCAGACATAGCATATAATAACAATTCTCTTAAATAAGCTGTTGTACTTAATCTCTGAAAAAAATGTTATAACAGTTCAGAGGTTCTGTTCGAGAAGAACATGGTACTGGGAAAGCTTCCCAAAGGTGTGGACACATGAACTCTTTCTTAAGAGGTGAGTAGGTTTTGGCAGGTGAAGAAATAGTTTGGTTTCATTAAGGGTTTAGGAAATAGTGTGAGAAACCATGGACACCTAGTGCTTTTAAGAAACATTGATATCCTTAGAAAAGAGTTGGGAAGAAAGGTTAAGGACATTACTATCGAAGTCATTGAATGCCATGCTAATGAGATTAGAATTTCTTCTGCAATCATGGAGAGTAGGTAAAGGTTTTTGAATGAGTGGAAAATAAGATCAAGGTTATAGTTTTGGAGGTAACAGCACTCTAAAATACTTGCTAAAAGGGTGAGAAATTCAACTTGGGGCATCCAGTTGGATGGCTCCAGATAAAAAGTGTGACATTTTCAAAGTTTATTCTGTTGCATTCAAGTCCCACTAGATTAAAAAGGGATTTCAAATAAATTTTTTTTTCTTCTCAAAGTTTATGATATACTCTTTAAAGTTTAAATGTCTAGAGATTTACAGTAAGCATATTGTTTCTATGTCTTTAACTTACTCTTTCCTAAGCTTATTTCACCACAGCTCTTAGTGAGGACTTTCCTAAGTTCTGAGGCTATAATGAAAATTCTGTTCTACCCAACATAGTGATAGAACTAGTATTGATTAGTGTTTCATGTGCCACGTAGGACAAACTTGCTCAAGATGCATGATGTCATTTTTTCTTCACAATAACCTTAGTCATATATAAAGCACATGCTACTGAATTCCAATACGCAATCCACAAAAAACCTGAGACTTCAAGAGAAGAAATAGTTGGCCAACAGTGCAGAATTAACAAGCAGTGGACCAGAATGTGAGCCCAACTTTGACTCCAGTTCTCTTAATAGATAGACAATTCTATCTTCTCTTCCTTTTGTCCCATTTTGTGCTCTTCTTGGGAGGAAAAGAGTAGAAAGAATTTTTTTCCCAGAAAAAAAAAAGATCTGAAACTTTTCTTTCTCTTGGAAAACACTATTGGAAAGTAAAAGATCCTAATTTTTTTTTTTTTTTTTGTCAATTGCTTTGCCATGTTTTTTCATCACCTAAAGAACACTTTGGAACATTTCTTCAACTAGAAAAGGGAATTTGTCTTCTTTCTTAACTACCACCTTATTGTACTGTCATCTTGAAACTCTCCTAATGTTAAAATATCTCTCTATTTGTTTTTAGTATTGGGATTTCCTAACTTGGTGCTTATTCCTTTCCCCCATTCGTATGCTCCCTGGCAAATTTTGGTAGCTCCATGCTCAATGAAATAACTATGTGGCTGTTTGTTTCCAACGGTTTTGGCATGCCTAAAATGTTTTCCGTAAAATAAGTCCAAAAGGATATAAGCATATTTTTTTAACAATTTATTGGATAAATTCTCTTTATGATTGGGAAGTTATCATGGAGAAGCAGAGAACCCAGGGATTCAGAGCCATCATTATCAAACTGGGGAGATAGAAGGGTTCTTAAATGTAATTAAATTTTGAACTCGACTGTTTTCCCATTTATGGTTTACCAGCAATTGTCAGAAAAAAAAATATTAATAACTGCTAAAATTTATTTTGTGCTTTTTACAACATTAAGGAAAGTGTTAAATCATTTCATTTCACAGACAATAGAACCTATTGAGAATCAAAGTAGAGATGTGACTTAAGCAAATATGTTAAAGAATGAGGCAACCAAACCCAAAGAATTCTATTTGATGATGTTCCTACTGTCAAGATTTATCAAAGATCCTTCTTTTGTCAGTAAACATATCAGAGATGTTGATGTCTATGTTACAAGGTGATTAAGTTTGGTGGGGCTCAGGGTGCCGTCTTGGAGACATACATGGATGCATCCGGGCAGTTTCCATATTTGACGAGGGCTTGTGCATTTGTCCAGAGCTGTGTTCTGCCTGCTCCTTACACTGCTCATCACTTGCCTTGCCTAGGGGATTTCTGTCAGTAACAGTTAAACCACTGGCAGCTTAAGTATTCCCCATCAACCCGAAGCTATTTTGGGGCATGTTCCTGACTCGGTATTGCAGAATTCCCACTAATAATCATTTCTTCTTCCATTAGTTATGACATCTTCTCTCAATGTTACCTATACTCTAACATGCACCCATGCAACACATACAGTATATAAAGAAAAGATAGTAATTACAGAAGACGAGGCTTTAATTTTTATTTTTTATTTTTTTAATTTATTTTTTATTATAATAATATTTTTTATTATATTATGTTAGTCACCATACAGTACATCCCTGGTTTTTGATGTAAAGTTCCATGGTTCATTAGTTGCGTATAACACCCAGTGCACCATGCAATACGTGCCCTCCTTACTACCCATCCAGCCTATCCCATTCCCCCACCCCCCTCCCCTCTGAAGCCCTCAGTTGTTTCTCAGAGTCCATAGTCTCTCATGCTTCATTCCCCCTTCTGATTACCCCCTTTCTTTATTTTTTAGATTGAAAATAAGAATGCAAATTTTTCCTTAATTGAAACTGAAGGTCTGACTTAAAAATAACACAATTAAGTTAATAATCTAAATTCACTGTAAATATTTAACGATTGTCTAAAAGCTTGAGTCCCTTCTTTTGCTCTCACCCCATCTCCTGAGTTCTGAGGGGAAACACTTGAAACTGTTTGAACCTTTCTCCAATCTCTCATAGATACTAGCAAATTTTTATTGTAAGTAATTTACTAGTTTTTTTTTCTTTTTATTTCAAAGGGAGGAATTTTAAATAATTCTTAAAAATTTTTTAGGTTCAATGTGTTCAAATGTGATCCAAGTCACAATTGTTAACTCAGTGACTAAAAAGATCTCTGTTTTTAATCACTGTTTATTGAACATAAAAAAGTATACCCTTAGTTATTTGAATTTGTCCAGCGCTAGAAATATAAGGAATCATGTTTGAGAAAAATGTGAAACAAGTATAATGCTTGTGTCTTCAGATCTCCATTAGGCCAACCTTATACCTCTAGTTATTTAGCATTAGATGAAGACATATCTCTTCCATAGTCATACTTTTTCAGGGATTGCAGAGGAAAAAAAATGTTAGTTTATAAAATAGGAATTATATGACTTCTTCAGATGAATCCAATGTTTAAAATACCATTATTTTAGCTGTCCTGTGAAACAAAATAATCTATTTTGCGGAAAGACTAGCACCAGCTAAGTGTGTTGAACAATAGTTCAAATGTATCTCAGAAAGAAAGAAAATAGTTAAATGCATCTCAAACTCAAGAAAATGTAATACTACAAATGGACTTAAAAATAATATTAGCTTGGGAAAAATCACTGCTAATGTTGGCTTACCTAGTCTTTTAATTAGATTGTAATGAGTTTACAAGTTATAAAAATCAAGAAAGAGTCACAAAAATGCCTGACAGAGTTAAACAGTTGATTAATGAAGTGAAAACTCAAGACGACTATTTTGACTACATATTTGACTATCTCTAGGGTGCCAATTAACAAAACATATCATCTGGATAGCATGGGTTATAGGGATAGACTTCAATTTAGTTGATGAAAACTATAACTTGCTCATTGCTGGTAAAATTTTATGTAATAATTGGCAAAGAAAATTTTTCAAAGCATTCCTTTTTCTGCTTTAGAATCCATTTGAGAACCTTCAAGATCTAATCTCTAAGCAACTTTCAAATATACAATACAGTATTGTTAACTATAGTCACCATATCGGAATCACTTTTATTGATTTTTATTTATCTCAAATGTTTG
This sequence comes from Ailuropoda melanoleuca, assembly GCF_002007445.2. Classification (NCBI taxonomy): domain Eukaryota; kingdom Metazoa; phylum Chordata; class Mammalia; order Carnivora; family Ursidae; genus Ailuropoda; species Ailuropoda melanoleuca. The sequence continues at coordinate 92,528,002 of NC_048220.1, read as the reverse complement.
TAGAACTCCAAAATCAAATATACAAGTGGCAATTTTTAAGGATAATCTTGCTAAAGCTTTACCAGACTAGAAATATAATTTTTAAGCTGGGCACTTCTAACTTCAGCAAAACTCTCCTCTAGGTTTCAGAGTATAAGGGCTAACCATGAGGATCCCCTTTTTTCACCATCCTTCTTATACTTACCCTTTTACCCTTTTACCCTTTTACCTCTTTCATACTTTTGACCACTTCATTTCAGCAGAGTCTCTCAGAAATAATAGTTTCTGTCACAAGCAATGGGAGGAATATGATGTAATGCTCGGGGTAATTTTGTTAAACCCACTTAGCACCTAATCCACTCAAGTCAAAGCTGGTATTGGAGTTATCACTCACTAGACTGGCTTTGTGCACGAGCAATTCAATACCCACACATCTTCACAAATTACTGGTACGCATCCTCAGACACTAGGCTGCGACAGCTGAAAAAAGACACCTCTTCAACTGCTAATTTTCTATATTTTTATTTCATTCTTAACACCTCTTTGCAGACAATTAGCTTTTTTCCCCTTTTCTTTCTCAGACTATTTTAAATTAGCCCATTTCAGGCTGATGAATGAGCCAAGTTACAGCCCATGAAGGAAGCACTAGATGAATGCTAAAATGGTGCTCATTGCTAGAATGCAAAGCCACATGTTTTATTCTTAGAGGCAAGCAATGGAATATTCACTTTTACACATTTTCAAACCAACTTGTTTGAGTAAATGTGAGATATATACTGCATATTACTGAAGAACTATCTAAAGACACCATAGGTGACTAGAAAGCTTTCTGGGTAAGTTTCTTATTTTAAAAAATATGGTTAACCGTTTTTAATGGGTCTTATTGCTTTGTACTTTTGCTTTCTCTAGTGTGGATTAGAATTCTTATAAAGATTCACAATAAAAAATAATTAATTTATAAATTGGATGCAAAGTAAGAAAAGTATATTAATAAACCATTTGTTTATATGCCTCACCAGATACTTTTACTCTGTCCTGTGCGATAACCTCTCTTACTTGACTACTGACCCTATTGGTTAAAACCAATGCTATTTCTATAATTGTTGCTTTAGAATAGTGATTTCTCATGTATCCAGTATGGTGTGCAAAGATGTTCACATATTCAAATATTCCGGATAATTAAAACATACCTCCTTAGCAGCAAAGCTAAGCCTTTGGATGGAAATCCTTTTGAAATGTGTCAAACATCACATTTTTTATTATCATTTTAAACAGAGTACGAAGATAAGTATCTTTTCTCTCAATGACTCATTGTGTTCTCCCACATTATAGCAATGCTGTCATAGGTTTTTGAGATCCTTTGTCCCTTTCCTAAGTCGTAGGTTGTAGTAATAGTTCTTCTGTCTTCCTCATTTCCTGTTAATGGCTATCGTCTAATCTTCTACAGTATTTTAAATGCAATAGTCTGAAGTGTTGTTTCTTCTTTCCTTTGGAGTAAAACTCAAGGACTTTGTGATACATATTTGCTACTCACCAACAATTTCCTTCTATTTTAGTTCTGTGACCACATGGAGAAGGGATGTGTTACCACTAGTCAGACATCTATCAAAGTGGGCAATTTGGGGTTATTCGCTCTGAAAAAAAGAGAAATATCAAAGATCCCACTCCGTATATACCAGAAACTTCAGAGGTTTTGAGGAATGTCCAAGCAATTCTCCTAATTTGAGAAACACAGGTAAACATGAAATCAGTTTTGTTTCCAGAAGCCTTCATAGCATATCTTCCTCCTAAGCTGAGCCCATATACTTAAAGTTTAAAGTCTCTGTTCAGTAATCTAAGAATTTAACAATACGATGATATATTATGGATGTTAATTTATGATATGAAACTTTTCATTTGCTGATCTCAAAGCAAAATAAAAATAATTTTTGATTTATGTATTTCTCTAGTCCCCTATCCTGGGTATCCAAAGTCCTGAAGGACATTAAATAATTTTATTTAACAAAGTGGCTTCGTGATTATCAGTATTATCACCTGTCACACATACACAAAATCTATGCTGTACAGCAAGGGTCTACAATTTTTTTTTTCCATTAAAGGGCCAACTAGTAAATGATTGTTTCTTTGTGGGACCTGTGCTGTCTGTTGTAACTACTCAAGTCTGTTGTCGTAGCCATAAGTAGTAACTAAGTTGTCTAAAATCTGAATTTGTGTAATTTTTATGTGTCATGAAATTTTTTTCCTTTTTTTCTTTCCCCCTCAATCACTGAGAGTGCTAACATTTCTTAGCTTGCACACCATATAAAAATAGTCTATGAGCTGATTTGGCCCACAGGCCAGTTTGTCTACCACTGCAATACAGCAGTAGAATTGGCATACAAATATCAAAGATTTGAGAGGTCTGCCTATAGCATTAGGCTTCCAGTAAAAGGCTGAAAGTTTTGGTAATTGATTATTTCTAAATATATTGATACTTTTTAAAAAGATTTATTTATTTGTTTGTTTGTTTGAGAGAAAGAGAGAGACCAGGGAGTGCGGGGGTTGGAGGGACAGGCAGACTGAATATCAGTAGATTCCCTGCTGAGCAGGGAGCCAAGTGCAGGGCTTGATTTCACCACCCTGAGATCATGACCTGAGCTGAAATCAAGTCAGACACTCAACCGACTTAGCCACCCAGGCGCCCCATAAATATATTGATAATTTTAAAATGGAAAACTCCAGGGTACTTTACAGAGTTTGTTGCTGATTTGTTTTTTGTTCTGAGTAGCTCTTAGACCATAACTTTTCAAACTTTACTATGCATGGGAATAATACATAGGTATCCTGTTAAGAGGCAAACAGGCAAGTCTGTTGTGGGGCCCAAGACTATAATTTTAATAGGCTCACAGGTGATGCCAATATTGTTGGTCCTCCAATCACCCTTTGAGTAGCTAGGGAATACAAGACATCAAAGAAAGCCCAGTTTGACCTGGTAAGTAGTAATGAGTCTATGTACAGGAATTTAAAGGAATGAAATTTTATGGTTTTAAATGAAGGGCATAGCCCTTGAAAAATGAAAGCCAAAAGATATGAAAAAAATTTTTTAATAACGTTGAAATTACAGACATTCCTCATCTGAAGATGTTTTGACTTAGGATTTTTTGACTTAGGATTTTGCGAAAGCAAGATGCATTTAGTAGAAACCATACTTTGAATTTTGAATTTTGATCTTTTCCCTGACTAGTGGTATGCTTTGATAATGTCTCGTGAGGCTAGTCAGCAGCAGCCAGCCGCAGCTCCCTGCCAGCCACGTGATCACAAGCGTAAACAACAATATACCTGCAACCATTCTGTATCCACACAACTGTTCGTTTTTCACATTCAGTACAGTATTAAATATATTTTGTGAGATATTCAACACTTTATTATAAAATAGGCTTTGTGCTAGAGGATTTTGCCCAACTATAGGCTAATGTAAGCGGTCTGAGCACATTTAGGTAGACTGGGCTAAGCGATAATGTTTGTTCAATAGATTAGCTATATTAAATGCATTTTCAACTTAAATGATATTTTCAACTTTAATGGGTTTATCAGGACATAACCCATTATAAGTCAAGGAAGATCTGTATATGAATGGCTTTACCAAATTAAGAATTGCACTAACAGCCCAGAATACTTAACTTACTAAGCACTAAGTATACTGGCTACTACCAAAAATATAGCTTTAATGCAAACCACATTCATCCTAACTCTTCAAATATTTTTCACCTTTTTGTTAGATTACCTAATTACTTACCAAAGTAATGAGCAATTAAGTAAAAGCTATAAAGTACAAGGCTATTAAAAATTGCTATGTACTCTTTAGGCTTACATGTTGCATTTACTGTGTGCACACATAAATATGCAAGTACGCATGATGCTTAAAATGCATTTGGCCTGAGGATTTCTAATGTCAAGTTTCAATCCCATGCAAATGAAAGGGGCTGAATGCATAAACCTGTCAAAATGATGATTTTAATGGAAATGTCAAGATACTTCTGAAAGCCAATATAATAATCCCTTTTATGCAGCGCTGCGGAGGAGCCTATGATCCTAAAAGAACTAACCTGTCACCCTGCACTATACGTTTCATCCTATTACCATCCTCAGCTCCATTATCTAAATGACCAAGCACTCCTTCAATTCTAGGGCTAAATGATGTCATGACATGACTATCATCATATTTATACCTCATAAAATTAGAAAGGTTATTAAACATAATTTGACCTTTGGCATACTCTAATAGAATCCTGATTTTTGCTGTTTTCTTTTTTTTCCTCCTTTCCCCCTCTATTCACTCCCATCACTCATTTCAGTCCTTTTTTTCTTCTTTTCAAATAAATTGTTTCCCACTTACACTGATGGTATGTTGCACGGCCAAATCTAGAATTTTATAAAATGCAACTTTTATTCTAGTGCTTCCTAATTATTCTTCAAAGCTGCCACTCAGGAGAGAAAAGTTACTTCCATTCAAACCTAAATTCAATGCCAAGTACATAAGCCCTTGAAAATTTTCTAAAGCGTCGGGTGATGTGGGGTCTGAGATGTCTTGCTGTTTTGTGGTTACTATTGTCTTTAACTAGCTGGTAGTAAAGTCCAGAAGGCTCTTAGCTACGTTTATCTGTGTTGGTTCACTCTGATCAAAATATATTCAAAGAACAGGTGCTTCATGACGAGCTAAGGTCATGCATTTGGTATGTTGGACAATTGAGAAGGAACGAGTATTTGTCAGAACCTTTACAGACTCCTATGCTGTATGACGACCTTCCCTCTAGCATTTAAGATACTTTTAAATAGATTTAACAGAAATAGTTACATTTTATAAATGCTTCAAAATAAGGGCAATGAGCTGTGTGTGTGTGTGTGTGTGTGTGTGTGTGTGTGTGTGTATTCTTTTCTTTGGAGTTCAATGCTAATTTATCTTATCCTCAATGTATATGTTTTCTGTTCCAAAGCCTTCTCAACACATTTTCTTATCTTTCAGTCTTCTCTGAGTGCTGGTTACTTTTTAGCATTCTCTCAGCTTCCTTCTTAAGGTCCCTGATGCCAATGGCTTCCATGTGGAGAGACATTTTCACAATTAATTTTCCATTCAAGAAAGTAGTCTCTTACACTCAACTCACAGCTTCCTGTTCTCAGTTTGATTTATTATGACATTTATTTACACTCAGTAGCTGTTTATTATATATATACTACATGGCAACAACAACAACAACAAAACACAAAAAAAACAGTCCCTGCTTTCAAGGAATTTGTAGTCTACTAGGTCCATGGGCAAGAGAATGGATAATAAAATATGATATGATATGCCAGCTTTTAAATCCATGAATCAATCAATATGTATTTATAAAATGAAAACTAGGGGCAATCATCAAGCCTTTATTAGACATAGATGTGGATGTGGATATAAATACAGACACAAATAGAATTATGTCTCCAAAGAGATTGAAAACTGGTAGGAGAAAAAATAATAATATAAAGAGAAAACCTTGTTATGAGATATTATATGATAACTGTCATATATTCTTATTAGAGACAGAAAGTCCATAGGAAATTAATCCTTCTCTAGTAAGAATTCTTTTCATACCTGGTGTTCAGTATTGGTAATAACATTTTATTCTTTGTTCCGTATTTGCTTGATCACAGAATGAATAATTTATCTGCTTATGCATTTTATTTTATGAATTGACTACACAGATCACTCTATTTCTTTGGTCTTTTTTATGTCCTTTCTTTAATTTGCCTCCATTTTTTGTGTACAGTGATTCAATTGGTTTGATCAAACTACCATTAAAAATACCATTAAACTTCATGGTTTTAAAAATAGGAACTTATTTTCTCTGAGTTTTGGAAACTACAGCCCCAGGTCAAGGTGCCAGCTGATTCGGTTCCTGGTGAGGAACTGTCATTTCACAGCTATGTAGTTCTAATCAAATAAAAATGGTCTTATCTAGACTAAGAAAATGGCTATTGTTCACAAAAGAACTAGAAACTCACTTCATATCAAGATGATGCTATTTATTTTTCTGTGTTTGATCATAGTCTCTATTTGGACTTTAGCTGTAAGAGACATGCACAAGAAGACACAGACACATACACAGACATACTCCTTGCCAAAGGACTGATTGCTTATTGCCCTTTAAAAATATGCCTAATCTTAATATGCTGGGAAAACAACAACCACAAAAACAACAAAGAATGAGAGCATAAGTACACCACTTCTTCTATGAAAAACATGAGTGTTTTAGGTTATCCAATTAGTCTTTCTGCCTCCTCTCTGCTTTTGTCATTTAGCCACTGTACTTCTTCCAAATTAGTCATCCTATTGCATCGTTTTTTTTTTAATTATTTTATTTATTTATTGTTATTATGTTGTTAGTCACCATACAGTACTTCATTAGTTTTTGATGTAGTGTTCCATGATTCATTGTTTGCGTATAACACACTGTGGTCCTTCCAATACGTGCCCTTCTTAATACCCATCACTGGGCTAACCCGTCCCCCCACCTCCCTCCTCTCTGAAACCCTTAGTTTGTTCCCCAGAGTCCATAGTCTCTCACGGTTCATCTCCCCCTCAGATTTCTCCCCCTCTATTAGCCATCAGGGAAATTCAAATCAAAACCACCTTGAGATTCCACCCTTCACCAAACAGAATGGCAAAAATTAACAAGGCAGGACAGCAAATGTTGGAGAGGATGTGGAGAAAGGCAAACCCTTTTACACTGTTGGTGGGAATGCAAGTTGGTACAGCCACTTTGGAAAACAGTATGGAGGTTCCTCAAAAAGTTAAAATAGAGCTACCCTATGACCCAGCAATTGCACTACTGGGTATTTACCCCAAAGATACAGATGTAATGAAAAGAAGGGGCACATGCACCCCAATGTTCATAGCAGCAATGTCCACAATAGCCAAACTGTGGAAGGAGCAGAGATGCCCTTCAACAGAAGAATGGATAAAGAAGATGTGGTCCATATATGCAATGGAATATTACTCATCCATCAGAAAGGATGGATACCTACCATTTTCAACGACATGGGTGGAACTGGAGGGGATTATCCTAAGTGAAATAAGTCAAGCAGAGAAAGGCAATTATCATATGGTTTTACTTATGTGATGGAAGGACATTAGGAGAAGGAAGGGAAAAATGAAGGGGGGAGATCAATTATTTTAAAATACACATAACAAAATTTACCATCTTCACAATTTTGAATGCTCAGTTCTATGGTATTAGATACATTTACGTTGTTGTACAGCCATCACCATCATCCATTCCCATTAATATTTTTCATCTTGTAAAACTGAAAACCTATACCTAAATCTTTATTACATAATAACTCCATATTCTCCCATATCCCAGCTTCTGGCAACCACCATTCTACTTTTTGTCTCTATAATTTTGTCTACCCTAAGTACCTCCTATTAGTGGAATCATACAATGTTTGTCTTTTGTGACTCGCTCATTTCACTTAGTATAATGTCCTCAAGATTGATCCATGTTGTAGTATATTACAGAATTTTTTTTCCTTTTTAAAGCTGAATAATATTCTATTTGTTTGTATACTACATTTTGCTTATCCATTCATCCATTGTTGGAAACTTGGGTTACTTCCACATTTTAGCAATTGTGAATAATGCTGCTTGAACCTGGGTGTAATTACTCTTCAGGATGCTGCTTTCAATTCTTTTGGATATACATTCAGAAATGGAATTGCTGGGGGCACCTGGGTGGCTCAATCAGTTAAGTATCTGACTCTTGATCTCAGATCAGGTGTTTATCTCAGGGTTGTGAGTTCAAACCCCACGTTGGGCTCCACACTGGGCAAGGAGCCTACTTTAAAAAAAAATGGAATTGCTGGACCACATGGAAATTCTATTCAACCTTAGCTGTAGCAACTTCTTGCTAGACACTTGTCCAAAGGCAAAACAAAAGCAAAAATAAACTATTGGGACTTCATCAACATAAAATCTTCTGTACAGCAAAGAAAACAATGAAGAAAACTGAAAGGCAACCTACGGAATAGGAGAAGATATTTTCAAATGACGAATCAGATAAAGGGCTAGTAGTATATAAGATTTATAAAGATCTTATCAAACTCAACACCTAAATAACAAATAATATGGTCAAGAAATGGGTGGAAGACATGAACAGACATTTCTTCAAAGAAGACATACAAATGGCCAACAGACACATGAAAAAAATATTCCATATCACTTGTAATCAGGGAAATACAAATCAAAACCACAGTGAGATGCCACCTTACACCAGTCAGGACAGCTAAAGTTTTAACAAGAAAAGAAATAACAAATGTTGGTGAGGATGCAGAGAAAGGGGAACCCTATTACACTGTTGGTGGGAATACAAGTTGGTACAGCCACTCTGGAAAACAATATGGTATGGAGATACTTCAAGAAGTTAAAAATAGAGTTACTCTACAACCCACCTATTGCACTACTGGGTATTTACCCCAAAGAGACAAATGTAGTGATCTGAAAGGCACCTGCTTCCCAATGTTTATGGCAGCAATGTCCACAATAGCCAAACTGTGGAAAGAACAAAGATGTCTATCAACAGATGAGTGGATAAGGAAGATGTGGTGTGTGTGTGTGTGTGTGTGTGTGTGTGTGTGTGTATAAAGTGGAATATTACTTAACTATCAGAAAAGATGAATACTTACCATTTACATCAACATGGATGGAACTGGAGGTTATTATGCTGAGTGAAATAAGTGAGTCAGAGAAAGACAATTATCAGATGGTTTTACTCATATGTGGAATACAAGAAACAGTGCAGAGGATCATAGGGAAAGGGAGGGAAAACAGAATGTGAAGTCATCAGGGAGGGGGGAAAACCATGAGAAACTCTTAACTCTCGGAAATAAACTGAGGGTTGCTGGGTGGGAGGTGGGTGGGGGAATGGGGTAATTGGGTGATGGGCATTAAGGAGGGCATGTGACGGGATGAGCACTAGGTGCTATACGCAACTGATAAATCACTGAACACTACATTTGAAGCTAATGATGTACTATATGTTGGCTAATTAAATTTAAATAAAAAATAAAAAAATTTAAAAATGGAATTGCTGGATCACATGGAAATTCTATTTTTAATTTTTTTAAGAACTTCCAAACTTTTTTTCACAGGGGCTGTACATTTTATATTACCACTGACTGCACAAGGATTCTACTTTGTCTACGTCCTTGCCAACACTTGTTGCTTTCTAGTTTTTTTTCGTAGTAGCCATCCTAATGAGTGTGAGATGGTTATAGCACTAATTTTTATCACATTACTCTATTGTTCAAAAACCTTCCATGGATATCCATTACCTTGAAATAAACTACACATGCATGGCTTGTATATAGTCACAACAGCAAAGCTTTTAGAGTTATATCCTGTTAATGCTATACATAAAGCCCCCTGCAATCTTACTAGTTTCCCCATTATCTCCTAAACTTTTTACATGTTTCCTCTTATATGCATACTATAATTTGCAAGATTTCTTCCAAGTGATACACGTTTCCTTTCACCTAAGCCAGTTTTTCTCTAGGGAGCAATATTGGCATTTAGGGCAGAATAATTTTTCCTTTTGAAGAATTTTCCTGCATTTCAACAAAATGTTAAAAATCCCTGGTCCTTGTTCATTAAGTGCCAGTAGTACTCTTATATTGTAGTAACAACCAAAATGCCTTCACACATTTCCAAACACTATTAGTCAGGACTCTTCTGATCATAAGTGGTAGAAAATATCAATCAATCTGGCTTAAGCAAAAAAGTAAGTGAATTGGCCAATGGAATTGAAAAATTCAGGAGAATGTTTATAACTTCAGGTACATATGGACTTACTAGCGTCTAAAAGATTTGTTTTCATTTTGTGTAACTGTTCTATAGTCCAGTAGACTTATACTAGGCCTTCCTCTATGTTGGCTTCCAGTACTGTCAGACCTATGTCCCCATCAGCTCTAATTCAAGAAGAGAAGAGATTGTCCCTTTCCCAGTCACTCAAGCAAAAATTCTACTTATATTTGAAATTGTCTTGGCTGGGGTCATGATCCTTTATAAAGGAATCACTATGGACAGAGAAACATAACATTCTTTTGCATGCTTCTCAGACCTAGGGTAGGATATGGGCTACCATTTGGAAAGATGTAGTTCACCAAAGAAATATAAAATACTCTTACAAGGAGACAGAATAATGGATGCTAGATAGCAAAATAACAAAATGAACTCTCCTATAAAAAATATTAGTTGCTTAATTTTAGGCAAAGAGTTTCAATTCTGAGTTGCTTCTCTAAATCTATAAAATGTAAATAATGGCAACTACCTTGCAGGTAGATAGTGTGAGATTCAAAATGGAATGTATATAAAATAACACCTGGACCATCTCTGCTTAAAACATGCCTCATTCCCTTTACATTCCCTTCTAAGGTGAATCGGAGATGGTTTTTTAAAATAGCAATTGGTAGGAGTGCCTGGAGGGCTCAGTTGTTAAGCATCTGCCCTCAGCTCAGGTCATGATCCCAGGGTCCTGGGATCGAGCCCCACATTGAGCTCTGCATTGGGCTTCCTGCTCAGCAGGAACCTTGCTTCTCCCTCTCCCACTCCCCCTGCTTGGGTTCTCTCTCTCACTGTGTCGGTTTGTCAAATAAATAAAATCTTAAAAAAATAAAATAAAATAAAATAGCAACTGGTAGGCATGAGTACCACCTATTCAGGTTGGAGAACCTGACCTGTCAGACTAGAACTCAGCCAACACCAATGTAAACAGCTGCTTATCAACTTTGGTCCTAGTAAAATTCATCAGGATTACTTCTATCTGCACTCATCTCCCTTTTTCCTTCTAATCCATGGTGGAACTTCTAGTGATTTCTGTACAAAATGTTGTACGGCCAAAGACTTTTATTATCCCTACCCTCTGCATTTCAGAATTTTTACTGTTTTATATACATGATACATTTAGTCTGTAAAACCTGTTTTTTGGGGTGCCTAGGTGGCTCAGTTGTTTAAGTGACTGTCTTCAGCTCAGGTCATGATCCCAGGACGCTGAGATCCAGCCCCATATCAGGCTCCTTGCTCCCCGGGGAGCCTGCTTCTCCCTCTCCGTCTCCCTCTGCAGTTCCGCCTGCTTTTGCTCTCTTGCTCTCTCTCAAAACAAAAAAAACCCCTTTCTTAAAAAAAGGAAAAAAAAAATTTTAATCATTTAATTTCTTCTTTGAATAATAAAAGACATATGCCAGTTAGAGCTATAGGAACATTTAGTTCATATAATTCCTCCCTAAAGCAGTGTCAGACACAGAAGATACCTGCACTCACTGTACCTTGTAAACCAGAAAAGCACTGAGGGGCCCTGGATGAAAGTGGCTGGGTGTACGGAGCTGTGCATGCTAATAGTACCCACCCCTCAATGTTGTAGTGGCCTCTGTGCACACAGATGGACAACCATCAATGCTGGGTAAAGATTGCAGTTTTTAGGGTCAAATTCTCAGCTTTGCAGTAATGAGCTGTGTGATTTTGGACAATTTTCTTCACCTTATTAATCCTGAGTTTCTTGATCTGTAAAATAGGAATTATAATCCTTAGTTTTCAGGGAGAATATGAGAATTGAAAAGCAACCAAAATTCCTAACAAAGTAGCTATTCAGAAAATGAGTCTTCACATTTCATGAAGATGATGGTTTTTGCAGCATCTCTGCCACCTTTGTTGGTTATTTAACTATTAGCCAGATGGCATTCTTGCCACCTCAGTTTATTGGGAAATATTTTGTGTCCTTGAGCTCCTATTCTCTGCTTTGTCTACCACAGTACTTCATAAACATTAAGCTTTGAGTAAATGAATGCATGAATGAGTAAGTTTGTTAAGCAGACCCTTGAAAGTGAAAATGGCAATTATTTGAGGAATCTTACATGGGACAGATAAAGCTGTGGAAAAATTTTTATATGCAAGCATAGTTTCTTTTTTCTATGAAAAAAATCAGGTTTTTGACAGAATTTCAAAAAATAGGTTATAGCTAATATTCAAATATTTTGATAATTTTAGAAAAAACAGATTTTTATTAAAGCCTATTTAATGACCAATCTTCGTAATAGACTCTGATATGTCAGAGAGAGGTTTGAAATAGGAGCCAGAAATGAGGAATTAAGCTTGCCATTTCAGTTCAGCATTTTCAACTTTAAAACAAGGTGATGGACTAGGTAGTTTTTCTGATTCCCTTATTCATAGATTCTATGATCCTTGCCAAGATATTGAAAATACTTTTCAATGCATTTCCAAGTGGATGTGCTCAGTGGAAAGCAGAATATTCTCTAAGTATATCAGGATCGGATCAACTTCTTGTGATCCAAACCAGGGCAGACAAGGGCTACTATTCTTTGGAGTTTGCATTCTTTTGGAATAAAAGTAAGTGAAAAACGTAATATTATATAAAGAATATAAATCAGGACAATGTGATAAAGAGTGAGTGATGATGGCCAAATTAGTTGAATGGCTTAGGAAAGTCTTTCTGAGGATAAGTCTGAGCAATGCCTGGAAGAAAGAAAAGAAAAGTTGCATGCCCAACCATGCAAAGATTAATGGTGGAAAGAAACCTTGCAAGAGAAGTACCTACAAATGTCAAGTCCTAGAGGCTGGCTGGGCTTAGCATGCTATTAGAGCCAGAGAAGCAGACTTTTTGGATTATAGTAAGGTAAAGGATAGAGGTGGAAAATAACTTGGATGAGTGAGACCGTGGCTAGATCATAGAGAATTAGATAGAGTGTAGAGCTATAAGAGTTTAGATTTTAGATTTTATTCTGAGTGCTTTGGGAAGTGATGGTATCAGATTTATGTCATTCAGCCTTGCTTTATGAAAAGTTCACATTTCTAAAAGCTAGATTTTTTTTTTTTGTAATGGCGAGGTCCTGATTCAAATAAAAAGAAACCTTTATAAAAGAATGATTTGGTATTAAAAATCCCTTCCAAGTATCTGCAGCTATTTTATTCACACGCTCTAATCAATACTCAAGGAACAGGTTATAACGTCGTTTAAACGAGTCAGTTCCTGGCTGGCATAGTCATTGCCGGCATGTTCATGCGTTCCAGTTGTTTTTTAAACTGCATTTTACACCAGGGGAAATTGCACACAGTAAATGTCAAGGATTCACTAGGGGCATTACAGTTTCCGAGGCATGAAGCTAATACATATTTGTCTCATTACTGTCAGCCGATCAACTTTATTCCGTGGATGGCAAGGGCTCGGAGCTCATAGGAGATGTAGTTACAAACGACCTTTGGGAGGTCGTAGGGACCACAACTTCCAAAATTCACAAGAATGTCATGTCATTAATAAGAAACTAGGGAAATGGTGTTCACAGACTTTTTGATGCTTGACTTCCTCATAGAAACAGGTGTGTGTTGGGGGGGTGTCACATTTTTTAGCTCTGATTCATCAGACCTTAAATTGAAGACAACATAGAGCATTTGAGTGGGCAGCTTAACCCACTCCTGTGGTTTCCATATTGCCCAGCAATTTTCCGGAGGTAAACATGTTTTGCAGGATCATCAGGCTGTTAATAGTCTTTTGCTTGAATAGTTCCAAAAGACAGAGGGAAAAGAAAATCCTGATTTCTTGGTGAGGGCAATTATGCAGTATGGGAATCAGATTTTTTATGTGTCTAACCTACATGGGTTTATTCTTCATAGTTTTAAACAGATTTAATGATTTTTTGGAATAGATTATGTTATGCTCTTGTTGTATTTTCATTTTATTTGAACCTACAGTTTTCAAAGTCTTCCCCCCCCCATGTATTTAGTGGTGAAAAGCACCTATAGGTAACTTTTTAAAAATTGTGCTAGATTATATTCATAATCATGGGGTGTAATATATCATAAACCTTCAATTAATAATCATTACTGAGGAAAATAAGTAGTGTGAGGGTTATCTTCAACTACTTCTGCTTAGTTCTATCCTATCTAAATACTGTACTAAGAGATGTCTATTCTCTGCCCTTTTTGGCCATGGCTCTACCACCTATGCTGGGGAGATTCTAGGCAGGGGTATTTGTGGCATTTGCCAGTGTTCATGGTGTAAATACTCTACCATGACTGACAACAAGAGTCTTGCAAGATTCCTGAAAATTGGGCCATCATAAGATAAGCAGAAGAGATAACAAATCTGATGGGGTTACTGCTCACGAAAATCCCAGGGCAAAAGGCAGGCAACTGTAGGGAAGAATGCTCCCACAGGATACACAAAGGGAAGGACAACTAGCATGACCCTGAGCACAGGCAGAATGACAGTGGTCCCTTGAATGGTAAAGGACTCACTCTGGGCATTGGATAGGTATCTTTGTAGCTGCTTCCTGTTTATGACTCTGGAGAGTTCCCTTTGAGGCAGGAGCTGGGCAGTCTCTCAAAGATAGCTCCACTATTGTCTTTCCAAGGGTAAGTGGCTGCACTGGCCTCCCATCTCATGCCCCCTCTCTCTTCCTCTGTCACAACCATTTAGTCTCTTGTCAGTTATTGTTTATACTTAAGTTTTTGCCTTGTTCTTTCGGAATAAGACCCCGACTACCCTTATCTGGCCTCCTAAATAATATCTAAGTTCTTGCACATTAAAATATTCAGTCTTTCACAAGTGTTCTCCCTGATACGGGCTTAAAGGGCTTACTTTTAGAAGCCAAAACATTATTATTGACCCATCTTTGTCTTTGATTTCCTCTTACGTCAATCCCATTCTTCCCTGAGGCAAAAGATGATTATGACCACATGGGAAAAAAGTTCATCAAAGTTCTTATCATTTGGTATTCCAAAATAATATCTTGCTACCAGTAAAAAGTTGGTAATTGTAATCGTTCATATATTTTAAATACAATATTTTGGTAGACTGCCAGAGAAAAATGAACCTAAATCTTACATAACTAGATATCAGAATAACTATGCCATTCGGTGAAGAGCTCCCTTACCTCAACAGGAACTTAGTTTACCATTTATAGAAAAAGGAGATCCCTAATGCCATCAATCATGGTCCCAGGACTCACAACCACCGTCACTACTCAATGTCGACACTACTTCTGAGCCAGGACTCAACCTCAGACTCTTTGTCAGCATATTAGCCACTATAATATCTCTTGAATTTGGTACTGGATATGAAAATATTTGGCAAATCTAAACTAACATATGTAAATATAGTTTTCTTATACTAAGAAATTTGTCTTCTCTTATTGTTCTTAAGAAAGCATTTCATTTTGTGTGTATTTTGTGATCCACATCAAATATCTGCAGTAAAAAAAAATATATATATATTCAGATACCTAAGTCTGGATTTCCAAATGGAAGAAATAAACATCCAATGATCATGATAGATATTCACAGTGAGATAAATGATGGATTTTTTTTAATGTAACTTCATTTTTTCTCAGAACTCTAATACTCGGAGTTATTACCATATGTTCTTTTTGGGCAGTTCAAAATCTTATCGAAGAGATGCCTATCTATGAATCAATAAATTTATTGCTTGCTAATTAACAGTTTTAGCCTGAGAACCAGTGATTGGTGTTAGGGTTACAGTATTTAATGGTTTTCAGGTAACTGTTGGTTAAATCCATCGTTCTTCAAAAAGTTGTAGTGACTTGAGAGCCCAACTTTATATCTACCCCTTTGGCAATATGTATAAAAAGTTAAACATGTAAAAACCAATAAAAGCATTGAAAGGTATTATATGTTATGATTCAGTGTGCTCTCACCATTCTGAAATAGAGGCACCATGTTAATGTTTATCTCAAATCAGTTTCTTTGAAGTTTATTCCTGTGACTAGTAATTAAGTTATATACAACCCAAGAAAAGCTGTATCCATGTAATCTCTCAATTGATGAATGTAAAAGTGACAAAAACAATGATGATCAGATGTTCACATTTTCCAAAAGTTCAGGAGCTATGACATCCAACCAAATGACAAACTGTAGTGTGCATAAGTTAAAAAACAAAAAAACTCTGAGATGTGCCTGCATAATACCAAGAATGTGACTTAAAAAAAGTTTCAGTTGAATAACATTATTCAGATTTTTTAAAAATTGGGTATGTAGTGGAGGGGAGATAGATACCGGTATGGGAAGATAATTCAGGATGGCTCTTTTAATTTAGCAAAGAGTGTTCTGCCTTCTGCTCCATGGACTCACTCTAGGACCCAAGATGACGGCAATTTTGCCATTTTCAAATGACTCTAGTATAAATTTGTCATATAGTCTGCAGGAAGTTTGAGAGTTTAGGGAGGAGTGTCAGGAGAGGTTTCATGGGCAGTCCAGTAACTAATATACATCATATTGACTCACATTTCATCAGGGAGAACTTAGTCATATGGCCACACCTAACTATAAGGAAGGCTGGGAAATGTGGTATAACCCAAGCCTTATTTCCAACTAATTAGAAAGAAAGAAAAGACAGATCATGGTTAGTGGTAGCTCTACCATCGGGTAGTAGAGACCAGATGGGAAATGAGGCACAATCTGCTTAACTTTGTTAATCTAGTGTTTTCCAAACTTAGTTCACCATAGAATCTCCTTTTAAAAGACACCTATTGAAACATTTTTAAAAGAAATCTAGAGCAACGACTTTATTCTATATCATTCCCTTAACGTGGTTGCAATTTCTGTTAAAATTTATGTGATGAAGCAAAACCCTGGGCATTGCAGTGTTAAAATCCCTGCATTTGTATATTCCTATCAATGAATGTCACTTTCACCCCCGCAGTTTGGACAGGTTTGGCATTAAATTGTGGGAGGACTTCACCTGCGTTAGGAATCACTCACATATTTTCATCCAGACCTTTCATACAACACAGATAGATACTTTTTCTTACTATCCGCCAAAAATAACAGCACTGAAAAAAATGACAGAACACGTTCTATGAAGGCATAATATAACCCACTGCTGGGAACATGCCACTCGAGGCAAAAGCAGTTAGATCTGCCGGCTGGATGCTCTTCTGATGTTTTTCCTTAAATAACTTCATTATTCAATGAGAAGTGTAATAATTATTTAAGTGACATAAAAGATGAGGTTGTAGTATTTATATCTAGATTGTGTTTACTGATTTTAAGTCTTTTCTGTCTATTTATATTAGAGTTGTAAGCACTTACAAAACCCTATCTCCACATTTAGAGAAACAAAAGGTTTCTATGTCCTGAAAGTTTCTGTTTTTTCCCAAGAGGATCACTGTGATCCCTCTTTTGCTGTCAAATATGGCCCTAGCTTTATTAAAAGAACTTTGTCCCTCACCTTTGCAAAAACATTTACTTTTGTTACTGACGTTCATACATGGTATGCTGATATTTACTGATAATGGATTTTCCCCCACCAGTGTAATGTACCATCATTAGGGATTGCTCTCATCATGACAATAGACGTGACAGTAATTGATCAACATCATTCTCATTACCTTTATTTATTTAGTGTGAATTATGTATTAGGCACTGGAGAGTTTTATGTACAAAATTTCACGGCAACCCTGATGTAGGAATTGTAATCTCTGTGTCATAGATGTAGAAACTGAGGAAATGTTAAATTTAATATTTAAACAGTATTAAAACAACAGTCGCAACAATAGAAACACAGTTGAAATGTTTTTAAATGTTCAAGTCAGGATTCTAACAGAGGTCTGATTAACTTCAAGTTATATGCTTCCTTTTTGCATTATCCTGTGTTCTTTCTAAGCAGAGTTGATAGATTTGAAAACACATCTCTACCCTTCTTTCTGCACACCTACTATCTTTATGTAGACGTTTTGATTCTTGCGATTGTAAGTTGGTCTTAGACTGTGAGGTAGTAAAGCCTTGAATTCAGATTAGCAGTTTGTGTATGACACGGACAAACATCATAGGGGAGAAGAAAGGAATGAGAATGTCCATCATAACCTCAGTGATGGGTCTGAAAGAGATCAGTAATGTCATGAGCATTCACAACCACTGAACAGTGCTCAGCAAGGACCTACCCCTTAGGGACAGTGACTAGTAGGTCATGCAGGCTGTACTCCAGGGGCTCCATGGACTTTGCATTCTCTGGCGGTTGAGGGGGGGGAGCAAAACTCCTCAAACTAAATGCAGACATCCTGTTTACAAGTCATCTGTGGGCCAAAGGTGTGGCCAGGAATTGTGTCAGGAAAAACAGAAATAAAGAAAAGAGTGAAAGAGGAGAAAGAAAGGTTAATAGGAAAGAACACAAGAAGGCTCTATTAAAAATATTAAAATCTGTATGTACTGACCAACAAATAAGTAGATAATTAGTTGAAAGAGAAAAGAAAAATAAAATGGAAAAGGGGAGAGGGGAATGATAGAAAAGGATAGGATGGAATGCACTTCTATGCTTCCCCTGCCCTTTATTATACACATAAACATTAGCTGAGCTCTGATCTTACATTTACCAGTTATAATTCTCATATTGCAAGCAGCATAAAGTGGGTAATGGCTAAGGTAAGGAAAAGAATAATAAAGGAAGTGATGAAGGAAGGCTAGGGGGTTATCCCGATAGTTCAGCATACAGAAGAAACAACTCTGGACCTATAGTCCATTATGCATCTGTAGCGGAAAGAGCTCTTGGACTCTGGCAAGTGAAGAGTAATGAGCGGTCTTTCCAAGCTGCTGACATTGGATGAATTTGCTTCAGCCACTTTCTCCCCTGAGCCATTCAATTAAAGATGCAAATACCCTTGAGTGTTTCCTAGGTCCAGCTCCTCCCAGGTCACAGGTTCATCACTTGGTAGGGAATGGGAAGGGGAGGCAATGCACATTAATGGCAGTTTCCACAAAGCCAAAGTAGGGAGGAGTGACTTCTTAAAGGGAAATCCTGGTGGTGGTATGAGAAAAAGAGTAAATAGATGCCGGGCAGGCACTGTCAACTGAGGTCCGCCATACTACAGGGTGTGCCAAGTCCAGAGATCTCACTCTTCCAACAATTCCTGTCAGGTGGATATCAAAAAGAAATTACACTGGACGCTAGTAGAAAATGCCAGGGAAGATTTTATTCAAGACTATTGCAGCAGGAGAAAGAGGTTGGAATCAACTCCACTGACACAAAAAGCAGAAGTTGTTTTAAGCACTGAGGTAAGCTAATGGAAAAGTGCTGGAGAACTTCAGATGGGTGGTTAGGCAATGTGATTAGGCCATCTGTGTTTGTTAATTGGTGCTCTTTGAAGTTAGATTCCTCCCCCTCCATAGAGACTGGGAGGTAGGGGCTCTGCCTTTCCTGATTGCATTTCAAAAGAAAAGATCCCAAGTCCTGAGAAGGACATTCCTGCGTAAAGCTTGCAAGAAGTTAGGAGAAGATTTACATCTAAAAGGGGCTGGGAACAATTTCTACTTGAATGTTTTTTCAGGTAATTGCTCTACAGAAAGGGAGGTCATGGACCTAGAGTCAAAAACAAACTTGTCTGACGTTTAATCAAGCTGAGGGAAATGCTCCAGTGTTCTTGGTCAGTAATCATTCACTCAGTTGATGAAAACCTATCAGTGCTGCGTCCAAGTCCTGCTCCTGCACTTCTCCAATTGTCTTCTTGCCCCAGCGTGCTGCTGAAGCTCACTCGGGTCCTCTCCTCTCAAAATTTTCCAGAGCAGCAATAATGCACAATGCTGGTGTACATGCCTCTCCCCGAAGACCTACAGATAAAGACAGGTAATTGCCGCAGACCGGAGGGGAGGGAACAACTTCAAATTGAATGTCAGACAGCAGTACTTTTGAAGTTACATGCTCATTATACTTTCCAAGGAACTTCTCAGGGGCTCTACTATGTTAGACCCCAGTCTACTACTGCATTGTTCAGCACCCACCCGTCCCCACCAAAGCATCCTTCATTCTCTGGCTTCTTTGAATCCCAAGCCTCCTCTATCTCCCAGCAGCCCCCCCCCACCAAAGCCTCTAGGGAAAAGAAGAAAATTCCCATTGCATTATTATGCAAAGCAAATTGCCCTTCCTTAGTTTTCAACCTCTCGCTGCTTGGCTAAGCCTCAGGACTTATCTGTGCGTATTCAAATAAGAAGTTTCCTAAACAAAAGTAGTTTGCGGCCTGGTTTTCACATTTGAAAGACTAGCAAAAGTTTCCTAGTTATGTTTCTTTTACGTGCCTCAAATCAGATTCTTCTGCTGGGTTCAAAATCAGAGTACCAGGGCTTTCATCTGAGGATATGAAAGAGGAAAGGGAAAGAAAAAGGCAAAAAATATTTTAGTTTTTCCCTTTGCAAAAAAAAAAAAAAAGTGTAGGGCTTATTTATTTATTTATTTATTTATGATTTGAAAGAAAGAGGGAGAAAGACGGGCAGAGCGAGATATTCTTCAAACCAAAATGATTATAATGGACATAAAGCCACTGTAACTGTGAGATTTATAAAATATTAATTCTTTTACTTACCTACATATCTTAAATTTTTGTTTATTGTTTTCATAACGAAGAATATAAACCAAGGCAAGATAGGATGCAAAGTAAAGATGGAAATGAGGTGCTCAACAAATGATACTGTCGTTGATAGACAGAAAAACAGATATAAATAGAGAATTAATCCCTTGCTAGCATCTAGATCATAAAATGCCTGGGCATTAAATAGTGTGTGAAGATTATTGACTAGGCAAGTAACTGAATAATGACCTAAAAAGCTTACTATGGGGAATACCAAAGAACTGTTCTATATTACGAAGTGGAAAAGATTTAGACCAGAAAACTAAACAAAACACTTACACCACAGCAAATATTCCTAAAGAACAAAGCTAAGATATGAATATGGAAGACTTGTTATGGTATTACTGATACTAGAAGCACAGAATGTTGCTCATGAGCCATATTTGGTCTGTAGGAATATTTAATTTGCTATGCAATTAATAAAAATTGTTAAATTACATTTTTGATTTAGGAATACAAGCATTTGTAAAATTAAGATCCTTTTAATTGGAAAATACAACCACAGGCTTTTCTTTCTATATAGTAAAAACTGGCTAAATACCATTCCTCCCAACGTAGACAAGGCAGGTGGCAGGTTGCAGTGTGGCATCAATGACTCCGAGTGAGGCAGGTGTTCAAAGGACACATTCTCCTCTCTCTCTCTTTCCCCTGGGGAGGTATGTCCTGTGTTTCCTTGGAGACTCAGCCGCTGGAGAACTCTATGTGCCCTGGCTCAGGCTTTTTCCTCCATTTGGCTTCTTACAACCCTCCCTGAGCCACTGGCTTTTAGTGGTCTATCTCTGTTGAGGTCACTTGGCAGGTGAATTTTCATGGGGAGCGTTCTTTCAAGTTATTAAAGTTGGCTCCCTTCCTCAGAGTCTGTATCTGGCCTTTCCTCTACTATCAGCAGAAGGGTATTTGCTTTGCCCCTTCTCCTGGTACCCATTGTTGCTGGCCTTTGGATGTCTATAGATACTCCTAAGCAACAGAAAAGGTTACATTTGGCTCTCTCTTCATTGGAAGAAACTGGATATTTCTTCTAGTGAATATGCTCATTCCCTGCCCTGTGAGTGTTTTTCATAGTACAAATAGAGTTACTTGATCAAAGCACCTGTATTTGGTCCCACCTTAACTCTCTAACTCTTGACCCATGGATCACCTGGTCTCTTGTTTTTCTGGCAGTTGCTTCAGAGTCCACTGACTCCAGGAGACTCAAAGAGTCAGAGGAATTATGACTATTTCCCCGGTGTATTTGAGCCACAAGAGTCTGGCACAAGCTTCCTAATGAATGAACAAAGACTTGAGTGCAATTCATTTAAGAATACGGGACGCAAAGAAAAGGCTTGTTTGCAGAAATGATGATCTGTGCCTGGTTAACCACCTAAGCCACTTGTGCTGCTCTATAATAATGCACCACTTCTCTGTTGAGTAAAGAGTTGAGCTGGTAGAGAAAAATGTGCCATAGCAAATTGACCATGAATAAAACAAATTTACAAGTTTCTCCTGGGTGTCTGATTATCTAAAAATCTGCCAGGAAATTGAATTGCCTGTCAGATGCCTAAATTATTTTACTCACTGCTATTGAAATTCTTGGTGGGGTAGGTGTTTTAAAAGGAAAAATAGGAAATGAGTTGGAAATGATTGATCAAACTTGAAAATAACTGTATATAGAGTCGCTTCTTTCTTGTAACGAGGACACCTTCCATTGCAGTCTTTTGTCATTCATCCAAAAAAGAGAGAATCAAAGACAGAAGACCCATTTTAAATGGTACAACTATTTTACCGAAGGTTTATTGATTTTTTTGAGGCGATATTGAGAATTAAGTATTATAATCAATCTAGGATCTGATTATATTGTTCATCTATTTCAAAATTAAGAGTGAAGTTAATCCATCAATAAAATATGAATTCATGTAAAGAGGAGTAACAGAGAGAGTATAATAGCTCTAATGCACACTATATTCGGTTTATATTGTTCAAAATCCACCAACAAGCTTTTTTTTTCTTCTTCTTTAGATGGTTCCATTACTTTCTTTTATTACCTGACTCTCTCTTGAGGGCACTGTGTGCCCTCATGGTTCCATCTTCTTTCATGTGTCTTGTCCCATGCATGAGACAGATGTCCCTCATGTTTTTTAATAGTGCTTTCAGACTAGTCTTTCTCACATTTCCCTAAAAATCCCAATTTTGAAATTAAGATTATTTATTTATTTATTTGACAGAGAGAGAGACAGCCAGCGAGAGAGGGAACACAAGCAGGGGGAGTGGGAAAGAAAGAAGCAGGTTCATAGCGGAGGAGCCTGATGTGGGGCTCGATCCCATAATGCCGGGATCACGCCCTGAGCCGAAGGCAGATGCTTAACCGCTGTGCCACCCAGGTGCCCCTTAGGTCCTCATTTTTTAAACTAATTTTCTTCAAAGGTTTGTATCTTACCTGACTTCAGTTACTCATGCTCAAAGTCAGACCTTGTGACTATGTCCTAATCGTACCTAATCAATACCAATAACTGGTACCCTTCGATAATAACAATTATGTGCACCAGGTTCTCCAACTACCACCTTCAATCTCCCTCTAGCACTCAGCTCTTTGAATAACACTACCACCTCCAATCAATGGATTCTGTCAACTTCTTACTGTTCCTCATCATTTAATGTCATTACCCACCCCCCATTCTCCACATGTAAATGGTGTGGTGAATTGCTATAATCGCTCCCTTGCCAATATTGACTTCCACTCCTCTTTTACCTTATACTCAGTTGGTAAAACCAAAATCCTATAAAAGCAAACCTTCTGCCTATTCCATGTTTGCACCTGTGCAACTTAAATGCAATGGAGAAAGGCACATGACCCCTCTGACTGGTCTCATTTACATTTCACAAACAAAAATCTCATTTGAGACAATAATGGTGCCAGACATTCATAGTTTAACTTCCTAGTCTAATGGTTCTCCCATTTTCTTAGCAATTTCACAGCTTCTCTCTTGAATTCTCCAGTATTCCTTTTCCATACTCATTCCCACCTGATGATACTGCTTCTTCCCTCCCTGACAAAATTGAACCAGAAAAAGAATATCTCCACACACTCACTCTATCTCAGCTACTCACCAACTAGCATTTGCACCCTATATTCTCTTTTACTGCCTGTTACCATAGTCTTATAGGAAGCCAGTCCCTGTCTTGCATGTTAGATCCTACTCTATTCTACCTACCCTAATCTCCATCTCCTCTTTTATTCATATATCCACATCCAGTTCATCAGGAAACTTTCACATCTCTACCTCCAAAATATATCTAGTATCCCATCATTTCTAATCACCTCCAGGGCTACCACCCTAGCTCTAAACACTACCACCAATATCTCTAATCTGAATTACGGCAAAAGCCTCTTAGCTATTCTCCTTTCTTCTGTTTTTGCCTGTTAACCCATCCACTCCCCTCCCACTATTCTGAAAGTTCATTACTATTCAAGTCTGGCTTGTCACTCTTCTGTTAACATCCTGCAATAATTTCTTATTTTGCTTAAATGTTTTCACTGTTAAAATGGTTTAAATGGCCTACTTCATTTTCTGACCTCATCTTCTATGCACCCCAACCCCCTCACACACATTTACAGCTTATGCCTTGGATGACTCCCTCCCTGGAATACCTTTACCTGGATAACTCCATGGTAAATTCCCTCACTCTTTCAAATCTCTCTTCAAATGTGACTTCTCAGGTACCACCTATCCTGACCATTCTCTGTCTCACCTGCCAATTGTCTTTGTCCCCCTACTTCTATTGTTTATTATTCTAGTCTATTATAAAATTTAGGGGCGCCTCAGTGGCACAGCGGTTAAGCGTCTGCCTTCCGCTCAGGGCGTGATCCCGGCATTATGGGATTGAGCCCCACATCAGGCTCCTCCGCTATGAGCCTGCTTCTTCCTCTCCCACTCCCCTTGCTTGTGTTCCCTCTCTCGCTGGCTGTCTCTATCTCTATCAAATAAATAAATAAAGTCTTTAAAAAAAATAAAATAAAATTTTTTCCATAATATTTGTCACCTCCTGAAGTATCAAGTACTTTACTTACTTGTTTAGGTTATTATTTATCTACTCTTTTTACCTCTAGAATATAAATTCCTCAGGGTCAGTAATCATTATCTAGTTTGTTCACCGATGCCCAAATGGTCTTAAGGCATCACTTGGCATATGGCAGATCGATAAACATGTGTTGAATCTATAAACACTTTCTTACTGCTGGCACTCTGTGTTGTTGCATGTTCAACTTTTGTTGGTTTGATTTATTTGCATTGTAAACATAAGGGTATCCATATTCCTTTACCATTTAGAAAGTTGAGTAGTATTTATTTTTCTTACTACAATTATGCTTTACTTTATATGCCCGTTTACGTTTTCTTAAGTCAAAATGCCTTAATTTTCTCTTGTTCTCACTCTTTTGCTAAAGATTTTTACCTCCCATCTAAATTACGCTGTTTTGAAATCTCTCATTGCTCCAGGGCTTCTTTGGTTCACCTTATAGACTTTCCATATAGAAGGGATCTTTGAGATAATATACTCTAACTGCTTTATGCATAAGTGAGAATATTATGGCACAGAAAGATGAATATTTCTATTATTTATCAATGATAAAGCTCAGCTTCAGTTCTCCTGGTTATATTCTCTTTTTACTATAAGCCAAGATAGCATACACATGATTCTCTCCATCTTCCCTCTTCCATGGACTGATATGTAGCACAGCAATCTTTCACAGAAGTAAGCCAATGGCTTTGGAGGAAGTGGGTCATAGAAGTAGGGACTAAAACATAAATTCAGTCTTTTTTGACATAGGAGGAACTCAGACAATAAACTCAAGACTACATTCCTTGATATCATTTCAGAATAATGTTGAGGAACCAAGCTGGGACTCAGAGGACAGGAGTGAAACCCAATGACCTCAGTAGTATCAAAGCATTGTTTTCTAGGTCATATAGGAAAACTTAAGTTGTAGGATGCAGGATGCAGGATGTAGGATGCCTATCATAGGACACAGTATTCTAGGCTACTATTAGACTGATATTTATTTCCCTTAAGCTACCATTAATTGAGCCCCTCCTCTGTGTCAGGTGTTGGTTGCCTTAACTCTCTCAATACGTGTGCATTAGATACTCCTATTATCCTCATTTTACAGATGAGAAAAAGGAGATAATTAGTAATTTGTCAGTTGTTACAGATGTAGTAAGTGTGAGATAAACATAAATTTGAATACAATCCACTCTGCAACTATGCCCTCCCCTCATTCAGTAAGGGGGTGTGGTTAAGGCTGCTTTGGTATTTCCAGTTTCAAATTTCAGTTCACTTAAGAATTGAGGCAGGATCAAACCTACCCGTAGGGTGATATGAACACACTGATATGGAAAACTAGAGTGAGTAGGGTTACAAATAAGGTGGGAGGATGGTAAAAAAAATCTTTATTTTTTTAATTCCTCTCAAGCTGTCAGTTTTGAATTCTTAAGATTATTTTGATTGAGAGACTATTCATGAAATGAGATGAGACCTAAGTGATATTAAAAGTAACATTTTTCACAAATTCCATTTGGGGTCAGTGATTTCACTAACAGAGGCAATTCTTAATTTTGCCAATAAATAAATACATTTTGGAACATCAGAGAACT
Organism: Ailuropoda melanoleuca; assembly: GCF_002007445.2. Taxonomy (NCBI): domain Eukaryota; kingdom Metazoa; phylum Chordata; class Mammalia; order Carnivora; family Ursidae; genus Ailuropoda; species Ailuropoda melanoleuca. The sequence goes on along the minus strand of NC_048220.1, from coordinate 92,501,966 downwards.
TGTGGGGGTGACATGTGTCTTCTAAAATCATTGTCCTTTGTCAGAGAGGGGCCCGTCTAATGAGAGGTACCGTGTTCCCACCAGAAAAAGCAGTTGGTTGCACATCAAACTGAATGTGGAATGATAGGGATCGCTGAAAATTTGCCAGGCTGGCAGTGAATTAGTTTTTCCGTGTCCTCAGGGATAGACTGCCCTGTGAGAATTTGAACCTATCAGTTAGCTGTCAAATTTCATTTGACACCTCATCCAAAATTTAAAAGGGGCTGCCATCTGAAGTCAGAGATGTTCTTGGAGAAAAGGAAAAGGCTATTTCTTTATGGGCTAGCAGGATGGAAGCTGCCAAGTGCTTCTACAGAGGGCAGCAAGCTGGCAGCCCTACATGAGCAAACTTCACAGATATTGTGGCTTCCTAATGTAAGCAATTCTTTCTCAGCCCCTAAACTCATTTTTTCCCTCTCTTTTAGGCAGAGGGCCCCCAGAGGCACGAAATCCCTCAGGGGACGTTTAGCACAAGTTGCAGAATTGCCGCTGGAGTGTCAGTCGACAGAGGTTACAACTTGTAACTTTGCTGTTTCTTAACTGCAATTGAGTTTTCTACTCTCTCCTTGTCTTCTTCTGGGCATTACTTTTTAATTTTACCCAGAATATCTTGCATGCCCTCCCCATCCCGTGAAATGGGAAGTTTTCATGTGTCTTTTTATGAGTGAAATTCACGGTAAAGTCGTTTCGGCACACCCTGTAGAAGTGTTGCTCTCTGGAGAGACTCTCACGCTTGGCTGACAGATCACCCCCTGAAGTTGACGTTCTCTAATGCCTCCCATGCCCCACTTTCACCTGATTCTGCTAACTGCTTTAAATGGCTTCTTTGAGTGAGGGCTTCAACAGTTTGGAAACTGCCCTGAGACAAGGACCCCTTGATGGATTCATGATTGACCTCTTGATTATCCATGGCCATTCGAGGAAGATTAAAAGGGCATGGCAGGAGAGGAACATTAGCTGCAATCAATCTGCTGCTCCCTTCTCCTTCTTCCTTTCTCCTTCACACAGACTGATTCATCAAAGGACATTTGCAATGCCTCATTTCAGAGATCCAGGCTTCAAAGCCAGGCTTTATTTTACAAAGAGAAAAATACTAAAGTCTCTCGCTAGATCCCTTCAGGGCCAAAGGAAAAAAAAAATCATCCTCTAATTGTCACATCTATGCTGGCTCTGGAAAAAAAAAAAGTGCATATGTAAGGGCAATCATTTGAAAAGAATAAAGGAAAAACTGCTCACTTTTGTTTTATGCCACCTTAATTTCTTTGTTAGTTTCTCTGTGCAAGTCACCTGTACCGAATCTGGACTCTTAGAAAACTACAGAGGGCATATAAAGGTTTTAATTTAAACATTAGCTTCTTAGGTAAATGAAGCTAGGTCCCTGCCTTTGCAATCTAATTCACACAGGGCCAATTTCATTCTCGTTCCATTATTTCATCGAGCTTCTGTGATCATAAGTCTCCCTTTGAAGCTGGTTGGAACTCTGAGCACAGATAGATTCCCTGGGTCTTGGAGTAAAATGAGTAATAGATCTGTAACCTCACAGTTCCTAAGCCTTGCTCACTTTCTCTCCCTCTTTCCCTGTGGTCTTCATCCGTGTTCTGGAAATGACTGGAATTTGTATAACTTCTGAAGTTTGATCTGCCACATGACTAGTTAAATGATGGGAATTTGGGTGAACAACAAAACATATGTACAAAACCGAAATGAAACAAAAGTTGCTTTTTTTTCTGGTTATCTTTATATATAGAGAGAGAGACAGAGACACAGAGACAAAAACAGAATGAGGGAGAGAACATTCAACTGAAACTAAACTTTAAATTTTTTCAGATTATCTTTTTAGATGGATTGAAATAAATTGATATCTATACTGTATCTGTCTCTATCCATCTAACTATTGAGAAAGAGAAACCAAAATAACCGTAATAAACCAAATATAACCAAATAACCATATACAGTCCCCCACAATATGTGACACTTTTGAGGAAGTGATTGGTTGAGAGATCACAGAAACATAATTTCCACACCAGATAGAATCATTCAGTCTGTCTGGCTGCTGGTCCCCATTTAGTCCTATCTCCGGCTTGGTGAGCAGTGCCACAGCTGATGTGATCAGTGGCCACTGCTGGGGCCTTTGTCTCCCCAGCCCCACATAAATTTATGAAGGCAGCAAGTTCATCACGTGCTCTTGTGATAGGAATAAAGAAAGATGTGTTGGGGTCTGGTGGAAAAGAAATCACTCACGCAAAAGTCTAGAATAGAGTGCCAACAATTCCAGTTTACCCAGATCTGAATGATTTTTTTCGGTATGTGGAACTTCAGTGCTGAAACTATGAGTCTCTGGAAAATAAGGACAATTGAGGACCCTGCTCTGAAAGCTTAGACGATAGCACCATTTCTTGTGCATCTTCATTATAGGCCTGTTTCTTTTTTCTATATCAAGTGGATAAGACTGGATCAGAGGCTTTGAAATTGGTGGTTGGAGGCCAAATCCAATCCACAAATGTGTTTTGTTTGGGCCACACCATGATGTGTGAGATTTTGCATGTTTATCTTTATTTTTATTTTATTGTTAGTGTCTTGAAAAGTAAGATGGTATTGTAACAGTGGGTTCACATGTGTACCAGGCAACGGTAGTTATCGGAGCTTGAACAGCATCTACCCATACAATATGGGCAAAATGTCTATTTTCACTCATTTACAGTAGCCACTCAGCTCCTGTACCCCTTGGAACAGGTAGCCCCTGGCCCAGATTAGTGATTGTCAACAAATCTGCTTGAGGCCTACCTTGCTTTGAGCAATAGCCCTTCAGCCAATTTCAGGAAGAAGGGTTGCTTCTAATTCTCAGGTGTGCCCACATATTAAAATCATAGTAGCCTACAAAACAAAGATGCCCATCTTTTCCTTGAAATCCCCCAATGAAGCTTAAAAAAGCTTCAAGGATCTGGAAGATCTCCTGTAGCTCTAAGATTCTGTTAGCTAAAAGGTGGAAATTGCCTATCTTTCACCTCGCATTGAAAATACTTGTTGTTTTATTCTTTTAATCACTGAAATACTTCCTACTTAAAATATGTCAGAAGTATAAGCCTAACCAGTTTACTCTGATTGCAAATCAAGTGTTGCCTCCAATATGCTTTTCTGAATTGGGAAAAATGGGGCTCTTAGAGATCAATATGTGGCATTCTGCATGTTGTGATCAATTGGTGATTAAGCGAAACGGTTTAGCTTAATTTGCTTTGAAAAGCTGTGCTTGTGCTGATAAAGTGTAGAAGTGTTTCTGAGATGAGATACAAGGAACAGATGTTTAGTATAAAATATTGATAGCACAGAGCAGAGATAAGCTTGGTATTTAATTTGTCTTAATATTTCCATTGCCACAAATTCAACAGCTTTTATCTTCCTGGGTAATTACAACTACCCCGCGCCCCCCCCCCGCCCCCCGGCATAAGATAAGATAGACTTTTTCCCTTTTTCTGTCATGTTTAAATTCTTTATGCCCCCCCTTCTCTCTGTGTTCTTTTTTTCTTCCCCTAAGTCCTGGTTTCTTTATTTTAATATAGTTGCAATCTTCAGTTAAAAGATTAGAGACTTGTTTGTAAAAGTTGACATTTTCCTTGTCTTAGAGTTTTTAGGTTATCTATTCATGTTAACCCCTAAAAAGGAAGTGCGTGTGTTAGGATATAGGTTGGTGGCTTCAGAAGGCTACAGACTCTAGAGATTCAAACGATAGAGGAGTTTGTTTTGGTCTTTCTTTTCATATAACATTCAGGTCAGGTAAGGGTCTCTACTCCATACAGTCATCTAGGGATCCAGGCCGGGCTATAGGTTTTGACCTCCTCAATATATAGCTTCCTTTACTGATATACATTTTGTGCTCCATTTCTTAGTGTTTTTCAGACAGTTGGAAGGGAGTTGGGGACTGAGTGGGTAAGTCCAAGGCAAGCAGACACTTCCTTGTCTTTAAGGAAGTGACCCAGAAGGTGCATACATCAGTTCTATTCTCAATGCCCTCCTTCAAAAATCAAGATAACCGTCATAAAAGAATATTATTATTGTGTTGCTGGGATAAAGGATATGAAGGAAATTGCCAAAGGACAAAGGAAAGAGGAACAGAAATTGAACAATGAGCAGAGAAAGGCTGTGAGCTGTGAGCACATACATTGGCACTCCTAGGTAGATACAAACCTTTGGCCTACCTGTCATAAATTTTTAGGAGGAAGCTACAATGGGACTGGAGTAGGCCCAACTCAGTAGTGACCCTTGGCTCATGGAGAAAGCTACTGAATGAAAGAGAGTATCTGAAGAAAAACACCATGAATTTAAGCATTCAGATATTCCACAAACAAGAACAAATATGAACTTCCATTCAGGGATTCCCAAATGTGCCAGAAAGCGAGTGGAATGAGAGTGGGCAGAAACAATAAACAAAGATTTAGACCTCCCCGTACTTTGGATCTCACAATTGTGAATTGAGAGTATAAGATGGTCACAGACATACATAAAATATGTTAATATATAAAATACAAGATGGAATCACAAAATAAGGACCAAAAAGACTATAAAAAAGAGCAGAAAGATCTGAAAAAAGAACCAAAAAGAATTTAGAAATAAACAATTTTTTTTTTAAAGATTTTATTTATTTGTTTATTTTAGAGAATGAGGGAGAGTGCAAGCAGGGAGAGAAGTGCAAGGGGAGTAAGAAAGAATCTCAAGCAAACTTTGTGCTGAGCGCAGAGCGTGTTGTGGGGCTTGATCTCAGGAGGCTGAGATCATGACCTGAGCCAAAACCAAGAGTTGGATGCTTAACTGACAGAGCCACCCAGGTGCCACAAGAAAATGATTCTTTATTTTTTTAAGATTTTATTTATTTATTTTGAGGGGGAAGAGGTAGAGAGGGAGAGAGAGAATCTCAAGCAGACTCCCCGTTGAGGGCAGAGCCTGATGCAGCTTGTTCCGAGGACCCTGAGATCATGACCTGGGCCAAATCAAGGGTCTGATGCTTTGCCAACAGAGCCACCCAGGTGCCCCGAGAAAATGATTCTTAAGGTTACAGAAATAACACAGAAAATACGACAACAAAATAAAAACAGTAACATGTATATAAGAATGAGGCTAGTTTCCATATAGAGATATCTAGTAACTCTGGGCCACACTTGGTTTCTGGGGATCTCAGGTAATTTTCATGTGGGCCCTGAATATCACATACTGTTTTACGAAAAGAATTTTCAGTGTCTTATTCAAGGAGGTGAAACAAATTCCTTCTTAGTAAGGCATTTTCTCCTAAAACAACCCAAGTAGACAATTTTTACATTCTTACCAAGAAACAGTTTTTGATCTTTAGAACTCCATCTCCATTTCAGAGGAGAGTATTTGCTTTACATTTGCATAACTAAAAGGCTCAGTTAGGTGGTTTTCGCAGAACAAAAGAACATTCTGCCTAAAGAAATAGGCATTGAAGTTTCTGACACTTAAGAGTTAGAAATCACTTGGCTGCTTTTAAATGTCATTTTCGCTTTCCCCACCCTCAAGTTTATATCCATTAAGGCTTGAAAAATCGTAGGGTCAAAAGCCACCGGGACACTCCACAGCCTTAGTTTGAAGCACACCACTTTAGTGGTTCCTTGTTCTCAGTGGCATGAAATCTGGTAAACCAGAAAGCTCAAATTTATCTGTGAGCTTTTCCCCTCCATATTCTACATGGTACAATTATGAAACTGACCAAAGGGGGAAAGTCAGGGATTTATTTGTTTTAAAGGAACAGTCAGAATAGTATTTTTCGTGCAACATTTAGTAAACGCACTCAGAACTAATCACTGTTGACTCAGATACTTTATCACCTTAAAATTACCCCTGAATAGTCAAATAGAGATCATTGATCTTTCTATGGTCTTTGTTTTTACAGCGTGTCAGAATTGTGTTTTGTCAGTTTTCTTATTTAATCCTCATGATCCTCTCTGCTACAGGGTTTATTATCACCCTTAATTTATAGAAGAGAAAACTAAGACTCCAGGCATAGCTAATAAATTTGAGAACCATGACCTGAGTCTTTTCTTTCTCCCTATAAAATCTGTGTTATTTACATTACACAATGCTCTCTGCTTTACATATAGCAGAAGTGCTTAAGTATAATGTCTTTCTTGAAGAAGTGTAATTCATAGTTTATATAGTGACTCTCAGTTGTGCAGAATAAATAAAAGTTTATGGATAATGGATAGTTACATATAGGAAGTCAGGAAACATGGTGACTTATGTAAAACTCTGCAATTAACCAGCTGTGTGACGCTAAGCCAAACATATAATTTCATTGGTGTCCAGGTTGCTTATATGCATTTGAAGGCTTTTTTATGTGTTTTTGAGTAGATGATTGATTATTAGTGGTTCTTCTGGTTAAAAAAAAATATGATGCATATATTTTATTTCTAAAATACATGTTCTTTTTCAGTTCAAAACAAGTCATCTCAATATCAGTGTGTGTGTGTGTGTGTGTGTGTGTGTGTGTGTCAGTTTCTACTAATTTCTCTCTTAGCCCATTTAGACTGCCATATCAAAAGTGCCATAGACTGGGTGGCTTAAACAATAAGCATTTATTTCTCACAGTTCTGGAAGCCAGGGAATATAAGATCAAGGGGTTTAGGATTCAGTTTCTGGTGTGAGTTCTCTTCCTGGTTTACAGATGGCCATCTTCTCACTGTGTCCTGATATGATGGAAGGGGTAAAGGAGCTCTCTGGGATCTCTTTTATCAGGGCACTAATCCCATTCATGAAGATTCTACCCTCATGACCTAATCACCTCCCAAAAAGCCCACCTCTTATTACCGTTACATTGCATGTTGGGATTTAAATATATAAATTTTGGGAGGACAGAAATACCCAGTCCTTACAAAGGATGTTTCTGTTTTTAAATAGATGACAACTAATGGTTCTCCTTGTTAAATTCTCTCTCTCTCTCTCTCTCTCTCTCTCTATATATATATATATATACACACACACATATATAAAAGATTTTATTTATTTTCAGAGAGAGAAAGAGAACATGTGAACAGGGGGAGGGGCAGAGGGAGAGGAAGAGAGAGAGAAGCAGACTCCCTGCTAAGCACAGAACCTGAGATCAGGACCTTGAGATCAAGACCTGAGCCTAAATCAAGAGTCAGGCACTTAACCGTTTGAGCCACCCAGTCACCCCTAGACATTTATATAATTTATCTTTAAAATATATGTTCATGATTTTTCAGTTCAAAATTAGTTGTCTCAGTGTTGACTTTAAAAAAAAGCTATATTAATCTGAACAAGTCACATTACATCCCTCTATCTAAATTTTGCCAAATGTTAAAAAAAAAAAGGTATTGTACCATATTCTTTAGAAATTCTATAAGTCTTGATATTTCTATTTGACCCAAATGAGGTCTGGCTATATCACAGAAGCTATCTTTAAAATATATCACCATTAAAGTATAAAAAAGAGCACTTTAAAATACCCAATTAACTAAAGTTCACAAAATGGAATATAAAATTGAATCTTAAGTGTTTTTAAAGCTGGCACTCATATTTTATTTAAACTTCACAAAAATATAATTTGTTTATTTTTTCTTCCTTTTTCTTTTTCTTTTTCTTTTTTTTTTTGGTGGAAGGAATAGAACTGGTTCTTTCAAAGAAAAAGAAGGCTATACTTTTATCTAAAGCATAGGCTATTCCTGAGTGAAAGTTTTGTGATAAAATGACCACAGACCTCATTTTGTAAATTTGTTCATCTCAGCAATGTCAGTTGCCTCCATGTGATTTCATTATTTTCCTCATCTCCTCCAATGAATCATATTAATATTAACACCTGATTATCCTACATCGAAGGTCTATGAAGAAAATGGGCGAAAAGTTTGACAGTAACATTTATTTAACGTAGAATCAAACATTTTTTAATGACTTCCCAGAAGTCAGAGATGAGGGGATTTTCTTCAGTTTATTTGCATCTGTGCTCCAAATGGTTTTTCCTTGTTTCTGATTTGGTGAGAGGAGTCTCATGTGAAATTTCAGCTGAGCACAGTATAATACTGCTGCAAACATCTGACTTTGGCATTGAAAAATTCAGGCCAGTTTCAGTATTCTAAAAGGGCATTCCTGTGACTCTGGAAATGTGCCATAAAACTTTCTTCTGTGAAATGGATAGGTATCCATTAATTAGACATTATTATTAATGTCATCTTCAGCTGCATACTAAAGGGCAGAGTATAGAACTGAGGGCAGAACTGATGACTTTGATGATATATGGACAGCTTTCATAAATTACTTAAAGAAAATTCTCACTTCTTACCCTATTGCATACAATAATTAGAAGGTAATGAATAGTTGTGGGAAAAGAGAAAACGTACATGAATTAGGTTTTTTTCCTGCTTCCTTGTTGTTCATTATTTTTCCACAGTGGGAAATCGCTGTGATGTTGCAGAAGTTTAGGGAATCACATGATTTAAAGAGTGTCATGACCTTTCTCTATGTCTATTTGAAGACCTCCTCCCCAGAGTTCCCAGGAACCATATTGATGTATTTCTCTAACTCTGTTTATTATTTAACTGTGCCATATTGTGCAGGGCAGAGTTTTCCAAAATATTTTCAATGATACCCTAAGTCTTAGAACAACAAAAAGGCTCTGGGTTCAAATAAGCTTGAGGAAAGGTGTTTAGGTACAGGTAAATATTTCTTATTCTAGAACATCTAAGTGTCTTTAACATATGACAGTGTATTCTGAGTTTACAACGGGGATAGTTTGCAAGCTTAGGTGAATCATATTGTACTCTTTGTAGTGAAGTATGGACTGGGTCTACTTTTCTTGGAATGCATGCTGGGTGTCCCGTTAAGTGATTCATACAACAGACACACACCACAGTCCTTAACTTGAAAAGAACTTTCAGAGAATGATACATTTAAATGAAGTTTCCAGGTATGATCATGCTGGTATATCATATGCTATTGTGGATTATTTCTGTACTAAAGATCAACTAAAAATATAAAACCTTTGGTGATATCAACAGATAAAACAGTCTTAATGTAAGTGTCCTTCAGATACTAACACCAATTTTATAAACTAAATTTCCTTTTTTTCAAAAAGATTTTATTTATTTTATTTGAGAAAGGGAGAGAGCATGAGTGGGGGGCACAGTGGCAGAGGGAGAGGGAGAAGCATACTCCCGGCTGAGCAGGGAACCCAATAGGGCTCGATTCTAGGACCCTGGGATCATGACCCCAGCTGAAGGCAGATGCTTAACAGACTGAGCCACCCAGGTGCCCCTAAACTAAGTTTCCTAATGGTAAAGGTGCTGTGAGAGACTGGTCAATAAAATCTGCACCTGATTTTTGCATTCTCATAATATATAATCAAGTATTTGACCAATGCGGTAAAATCATGATGGAGGTTGGTCTACATGTGCATAAATAATTAGGTTAAATTAATTTGCATAAATATACCAAATCAATAATTATTGCCTTTAATATTCATATAAGAAATAAGTTGTCAAATTTACATATTTAGAAGATTGCTTTAGTGAAAAGGTGATAAATGTTTTGGGATTAACAATTCAAATATGCTTGCCAGTTAACAGATGGAGAATATTGAAAATAGATACCTTTCTTTGCATTTTTTTCTCTACATTCTTGTAATGACACCACCTCTGGAAAAAAAAAAATGTTGCTATCATATGTGTATGTATGTATATGTATATAAGTATATATATTTATGTTGGAAATTTTAGGGCGTTGTGTTCCCTTGAAAAGGTACCAAAGAAAGGTTGAGTATCCTTCAGGAGAAAGAATGTATACAAAATATAAAATTTTTATTTACTTCAAAGATAGTCAGAAATACACAGTTTTCTCCTGTATAACCTAGTCTGCACATCCTTAGGTCACCTGCTATCATACATGCATTATTCACAAAGTACACTTCAGTACTTTTGTGTTTTTTTTTTTTTTAAGATTTTTGTTATTTATGTATTTGAGAAAGTGAGTAAATGAGAGAAAAAGAGAGAGGGAGAGAGAGCACAAGTCCAGGGAAGAGGCAGAGGGAAAGCGAGAAACATTCTCCACGCTGAGCAGGGATCCCAAGATCGTGACCTGGGTTGAAGGCAGATGCTTAATGGACTGAGCCACCCAGGCGCCCCCATGCTTTTGTTTTTAAGGCCCTTAAAATACAATGAAATACAATGAAAAAAAAAATCAGAATCCCTACTTTTTCAAGTAACTCACAATTTTATACAATTATCTATATTATTTTAAGGCAGATCACATTTACTAAAAAACATTTTTGTCTCTGAACTAGAGTTTACATGTTAGGTCTCTTTTGTTCAGACATGCTATCTGAATAATTTCTGCCTGGGTCAAGGAAGCAAGCCATAGTGAGAGAAGGAATGTAAAGTTCTTCCTAGCACAGTGCCTGGCACATGATTCACCTTCATCAACATAGCTCTTACTGCCATTGTCCACTGACCCGCCGTTTGGCCCAATTTTTCTTTTGCCGATATGCAGAGTTGAAGGGAAAAGAATTTATGAAAAATGTGGTAGTGGCCTTTTCCTGTCTCCATCCCTCAGCTTTAAAGTTTGAAGGCTTTTATTATCATTTCAAAGATTTGCACTTCTATCTTGTTTCAGTAAAACTTTTTCTGTAAAACAAGGTTTAGCTCATTAACTGTTGGAAATATTTTTAAAACTCGTTTAGAGAACTTGAGATGCATGGGGTTTGGGCTTCTTTCTTTTGTGCATTTTGCATCTGTAACTAACTCAGAATTACTGTTACAAGCAGCAGCCTAGCAAGGCGAAGGAAGGAGACGGTAGAACTTGAGATCTGGGCTCTACTTTTCTCCTGCTGTGCAACCCACAGGACTTACATAGCTTCTCTGATATTTACATCTGTTGAATGATGGTATTTGTTTAACAGCCAGTTTCTTCGAATTCCAATTCTTAAATTTGATGATATAGTCCCTCTAAAACCCAGCTAGATCTTTGCAGAGAAAACTTAAACATTCCACATCCTCAGTCTTGCCTATGTTGGCTACTTTTAAGGACAGTGACTAAAATCAGTAGATGATTCAAATTTAACATTAATATTATGTAAAATAATTAATAACATCCTAAGGATAATTTAATCAGTAAGGGAAGCCTATTTCATAATGATTATATTGTGGCCAATGTGATGAAAGCTGTTAAAACAGAAATATCTAACTTTTAGGTAAATGTCAGCAAATTGTGGTTTATTTTATTGGTTAAACCACACCGAGCCTGAGGGCTGTAGTGTAATAACTTAATCTCAAAGGGTGCACACCACTCATTTTTAGTTTCCTTGCATAGAAAAGACTTAAGGTCGTGATTGCCAATTGAAATTTACAAAAACAAACTGCTGTTTCTCTGCAAAGTTACTTTTACACATTCTTTGCAGAAAACTACAGTGTAGGGATAACAAAGACACAGGACTCTTAAATTATGCTGATTTCTTTTTGTTTCATGGAATGTGTATGTATATTCTGAGAATAGAAAACTTGCACACAGCACGTAACCTTTTCAACTTCCCACAGATTAAAAAACACACTGCATTGCTTTATTGCATTTTCCTACAACAAGGGACATATTTCAGCAGAAAAGGGCAAACCAGGAAATTTACTCATGAAAACCAATTTATATAAGCATATGAATAGTCTAACTATTCCCATAGTATGTCTGGTATTCATCTTTAGAACTCTTGGGGACACATGAATAATCCTTAGTGCAACTTCAATTTAGTTTGTGTTTAAATATAGAAAGCAAATGAGGTTGGCTCTGGATTTATTATTATTATTATTTTCTCTCTGGTATCAAGTCAACCAGTGTGATGGCCTGTGAACCCTTTCAGCATTCTCTTTGCAAAATCAGAGTGTGACAAGGTGTCAGCATTGACAGATCAGTAGTGGAGATTGAGCAGACCTGAATTAATAAAGGTCAAAATTGTCAACAGGAAGAGTGTCCGGTGGCATGTGAGGACTTGCTCCTAAACAGCGTTCGAAAAGCAAAAAGTGATTCCAGGACAGAACCTAAGGCACCTAGACAAGCCAGGAATTTTCTGAGATCTTCTCTAAAGTAAATACCTACTCTAAAATGATTTTAAAATATCCACCCTCCCATTTCTTTTCTCTATCTTTAAATGCTCCAAAACATCTCAGGTCCCAAAATGACCCAAGGTGTTAGAGGGAAGAAATGGCAGTTTGTGATGTCTCTCTGTAAGAGGAATAGGTCCTGCCACTGCCCCACCCTCTACTTTGCCTCTCCCCCCCCCTTTCTCATAGCTTATGATGTTTTTACAGCAATTTCCAGAAGCAAAGTGCTTTTCCTCTGTACTGCATAATCTGATCATTGATTCTATTCTGCCAGTACCATTATCTTTTCATTTTGTGTCCGTTCTATTTTTTAAGCAAAATATCTAAGCAACTGAGAGGTGTATCTTGTATTTCTCTCACATCCTCTAGAGTGTTAGCTGAGTCCAGATTAGGTACAGAGGGGATAATTTTACCTTAGTTGATGAGGAAAGAAGTTTAAATTAGTTACATTTTTAGGGAAAATTTAGCATTTTTTTTCAGCCCTTCAAATATATTCTTCAAAATTGCCAGAGTGTCAGTGTTGCTTCAAAATACATAAAATCATTTAGTACTTATACAGGGAAAATGAAACTATGCAACATAAAATTTTCTTGAAGATTTGGAATCCTCAATAAGGTTTTATTTTTCTCATTAGGGCTATGTTTGCTGGCTTTCTTATCTCTTGATCTTTTATTCAGAGGACAGATCTGGATTCTCTTATAATGGGAAATTTATCTCTGTGTTTCCAAACTTTACCACTCTCTAGGTTCATAGTTTTTTGAGTGTGTGTGTGTGTGTGTGTGTGTGTGTGTGTGTGTGTTACTATTCTGGCAAATACTTCCTGATGCCCAAACTACTTCCAAATTCTTTGAGTGGAAAATAAAAATGACTTTGTAGCCATTTAACTTTTCTCTGGGAAGTGTGTTCATTCAGCCATATTTTAACCTCCATCCCTCATCCTGTCTTTGAAAAATTCAACTGAAAGTAACTAAATTCCTTGAGCCATCCTAAATTTCATTTCTTTTTCTCCTATAAATGCTATTAACCAGTTGTTTTTTTCAGTAAGAGTTTATTTGGGAAGTCTAATGTGGCAAACACATTGTTTTCATTCTCTGTTAGAGAAACGATTACTAATTAGCCTAAAGCATAAACTAGAATATGTTCTGTACATATTTACCAGATTAGTTTAGTACCAGGGTCTTTTCCAACTTTCTTTTTTTGTCTCAAGACTTTCAGTCCCATGATGACGTCCTGGTAAACGTTTGGCAATCTCCTTTCACGGCCATTTGGAAAGGATAATTATTTTATAAGGCAGAACAGTCTAATGGTGCCATCTCAGTGACTCAGTAAAGTTGTAATCCAAAAACTTCTTTATGATTTTCTTTTTTTCTTTCTTAGTGTATTAAGGTCTCAGGGGAAGAAAATGTTAAAACATGGTATCCCCCTAAATTCTCTTTAAGCTTTTATCTTATAGGTAATTATTATCTAAAGTTAAATGGGTTAAGTGATTTTTCAAAATGGCATAAATTGTACTTTCGCTCAAAAGGCATTTTTTCAAAGTTAGTTTCTTATAGTAAAGTCACACAGTATTATCAGCAGCCAATTACTGTGTGATCTGGTTTCAAAAAGGAAAAATGGGTAAACAATTCAACTTTGTTGTTGGGAAAATCCCAAACACTCTCAGATGCCCAAATGGTTCTATGTTACAGAATGTGAAATTTTCTGTAACATACAAAACTAACACTGTCCACCATAATACAGTGAAAAACGAAGGATTTAAATTGAAGAAGGACATTAAAAGTAATCTATAACAATCTTTTTAAAAATAATATTGTTTTCCTGATCAAAAACAATAGCTTTTGATGGAGAAAATACTGAAAAACTTATGAAGAAAAAAATACCTATATTCCTATCAATGTCAATATTTGTAAAATATTACTAGCTCTTTTATTTTCACATAGAAATGTGAATATTCAAGGGTTAAGTCATGTACTTTTTTAAGGTTTTAATAAATATTGACATGTTATATACCAGGAAGATTGATTTAAATCACACTACCCCACTGGTTTATGATCCTATCGCACAGCTTATATCCATGAATTTTATTATGATTTATTTATTTTACATGCTATTTATATTTTGGTTAAAAATTGTTGTACCCATTTTTCTATTGAGGTATTTATTGTTTTCCTATTAAGGTGGTGTAATGATATTGTGTTTAAGTATTTTATGAGGATTTTTCACTACTTTTCTAATTTTGTTCCAATTATCTTACTAAATCAAAGTTAGTTTTATAAAATCAGTGAGTTATTAGCATATTGACTGGGTTTTAAATTTTTTTTCAGAATCAGTTCTGTTTTGGTTACATATAATGTGTGCATGCATATGTTTTTGAAGTATGTGTATACACAGAAAGAGATAGCTTTATAGGAACAGAATGTCTTCACATCTCCTTTTCTTCCTTTCTTACACTACTTCTACCTTTGCTTACCCCTTGTCTTTTTTTCTGCCTCCATTACCTGAGTTTCATAAGAAATCAAAACAGAGAGGAATATTAAAAATGGTACTTCTCAGGTGCCTGGGTAGCTCAGTCAGTTAAGTGCCTCCCACTCAGGTCCTAATCCTGGAGTCCCAGGATCAAGTCCCACATTGAGCTCCCTGCTCAGTGGGGAGTCTGCTATTCCCTCTGCCTCTGTTCCTTCCCCTGCTCATTCTGTCTCTCTCTCCCTCTCTCTTAAATAAACAAATAAATAAAACTCTTAAAAAACAAAAAAAATTAAAATTAAAATGGTACTTAATTTGCTTAATCCAAAATACAATTATGAAATTAGAAGTAAAAAGTATATAATAATCTTTGAAAACATGGTATCTTCTTTTATTAAGTGTTGCTAGTATTAGCAAGGACAAATGAATAATAAGAAAAATTGAACAATAGGGGTTAAAAATGAAAAGTAGAGGAATATACACAGTTAAAATGGAGAATAAAATTGACACTAGTTATATACAATTTAAAGTAGGGATACAGAATGAATATATAACTATTTTATTTCTTACTCTTCAATTTGCAAGAGATGGAGAATATTCAGTGTATCAGTTCTAGACCAATCCTTGGAATGATCGAAGTCTTTCAACAAATAAGACATTGAAAAGATGTAATAAAATTAGATTGACTATTATTCATAAATTTGCTTTCATTTTTCTTTCTCTTCTCCCTTTCTAATATTATGTTCACTGGGTATTATACTGACATAGATTCTAATTATTGAGTTGCAAGAAAATTTTTCAATGCTTTCTTTTTGTAAATAAGGAAACTGAGACATTGCATGCATGAGTTGCTTAAAATCACATTGTAAGTTAGTGGAAGACTTTTTTTTTTTTTTTTAACCAAATATTAGGGGGAAAGAATGACTCTTCAAGACAAAGCTCCATTTGTTATCCAATTGCCAGAAGATATGTCACTTTTATACCTTGAATACAGGTTTTCTTATGTATGTAATTAATACAATTAACTCTGTATATACTTCTTTATGTTTGTAATTAACATGATTAATACCACATGCTAACAACAGTATAATTAACATAATAGGTTATTCACTTATTTAGAAAATCTTTATTAGTCACTATGTGCCAGATTTTGTGATTTATTAAAAAATTTGGGGGTGGCTCAGTTGGTTAAGTCTCTGACTCTTGATCTCAGCTCAGGTCTTGATCTCAATGTCCTGAGTTCAAGCCCCATGCTAGGCTCCATGCTGGGTGTGGAGCCTACTTGAAAAATAAAAAAAAATTGAAAAAAAATTAGTCAACATGTAGGCACGTAGGCATTTAGACAGTCAATTCAAAAAATTTACTTATTTTCAGAAGTTACCACATATTTTAGTCAGAGTTCTCCAGGGAAACAGAATAGGAGATAGTTATGATATTTATTAAAAGAGATTGGCTCACATGATTACTGTATTAGAACTCTCCAGAGAAGGAGAATAGGAGATATTTATGATTTTTATTACAAGAGATTGCCTCACTTGATTACTGAGGTTGACAAGTCCAAAGATCTGTTGTCAGCAGACTGGTGACCCAGAAGAGCCTATGGTATAGTTCCAGTCTGAGTCTGAAGACCTGAGAGCCAGGGGAGCTGATGGTATAATTTCAGTCTAAAGGCCAACAATAGTCTCAAGATCCAGGAAGAGCTGAAGTTTCAGCTCACCTACAAAGGCAGGAGAAAACTTATGTCCCAGCTTAAAGGCAGTCAGGGAGAAGAAATTTCTTCTTACTTATGGGAATGTCAACCTTCTTGTTTTTATTTGGGCCTTCAACTAATTGGGTGGGACCAACCCACATTAGGGAAGACAGATTGCTTTACTCAATATATTGATTTAAATGTTAACGTCATCTAAAAACACCCTCAGAGACAAAACCAAAATAATATTTGAACAAAGTTCTGGTTGCTCTGTGGTTTGATCGAGTTCACACATAAAATAAACCATCATACCATGTTTTCCTCACTGTTTTTGCATCAAGTCTACATAGATACTTTGTAAAGACGTAAGCAGGAGTTAAATGGTGCAGTCTTGTGAAAAGAAATATTACCACTGATATCCTTTGAAACAATTTTGTGCATCTGATTACCATATTACTTTAATAATTGGTTAATAAATTATAGTTAAAAGTAGGACAGTGATTGACTTTAGAATGACCCACTAATGATTGATATGGGTCGGTAATATCCGTCAAGCTGAGAGAACACTTGGGTCCTTAGGAAGCAAGTATGAATAAAAAGCAGTCTGAAGGACACTGCACTCTATTGAAGAAATCAAAATAAGAAGCCATGGAAGAGACAGTGTACTGCAGAAAACTGATAATCTTCAAGTATTTAAAACTGCTGATCTCTGTACTTTAAGTGAAATTTTTAAAGGACATGAACCAAACGCTCAATTGTGGAATGGGGCTATGAAATTTGCAATGAGAAAATACTTTTAATTGGATATTCTAGAGGGTTCCTGGAAAGGTTTCTTTCTTTCTTTCTTTTTTTTTTTTTTTAAACCGGGAAAAACATTTCTTTCCATCTTTATCTAAATATCTACAGAAAATTCTTCTTTCTGTACCAGGCGACCCAAGATAAGTGTGTGACATAAAGTATGTCTTCTTGAACCTTTAAACCAGCTTGCACTGCATCTCTCCCTACACCTTCAGGTGGTCTATCTCTTCGGCATTCTCCTTTATCTTCCGCTGCTGCCAGTATAGTATGTCATGGAACTCATTTATACTTTTCTTATTCTGGATAAATGCTACCAGCTGTTGCCGGGAACTACCTGCCATTAGTAATAACTCATTAGACTTGACAGTGAAAGTCTCTCCTACATGGCAAATGCTATCTGGTAGACTGTATACTGATGAATCCATTTGAATCCATTTTCAGCCAGTGGGTGAACATGAATTAGGGAACTATATAGTGCCTAAGATCAGCCCATTGTATAACTCTCATTACTTTTTTTATGGGCTCACCCAGCATGAAAATCATTCATTAGCAATGAACATATTTAATTGTTCTTTCCAGTTCATCCCTTTGTACATTTTAAACAGCTTATCCTGGCTGGCTCCAAACCTGAAATCTAAAAGCAGATGCTGCCTCTAATTGGGACACTCAGGTAGGGTACTTAAAAAATAAAGAAATATACTTCTTATGATTTTATGTCAACCTTTAATTGTGTCTGGAGCATGATGAAATGAATAAAGGAATTAATACATACATTGCATGCATCCATTAGTAAATAAATTAATGGATAGATGAGCAAAAAATTATCCTTCAGTGCCCATATTTATTATTTAAACAGACACAGAACAAGGAAAGTTGATGATATCGTTAAAAGGCGGAATGAGTGGCAATTGGCAAACAGAAGCAGATGCAGAAAGATAGAACTGGAACTTCGGATCTTTACCCTTACTTGAAACACGGTGGACAGTCAATCAAAAATTTACTCACTGCTCCCATCAGAAAAGAAGCAAGTAGGAAGGAAGGAAGGGTGGGAGGCAGGAAGAGAGTGGGAGGAAGGAATAAAGAATTCATAAAGAATGAAAAAGGCTATAACATTCTGAAAATTCCACAAGTAGAAATATAAAAATAGAGAAGGTTCTTGTAAACTCACGCAATATTTAGGATATTAGAATACTTCACATGTTATGCTAACAAATATTTGAACTACTGTCAAATGATCATTAAGGGTATTTGGACTTCAAGGTTACAACCTTGACATGGCTATAACGAAAGGGATTTAAACTTCTTTTGGATTTCTCATTAGTACTTACAAGTTTATTTAAAAAGATAATTGGTTTTTATCCTAACGTTAGATATGCTTCTTGAACAAGTGATCTGTTATTTTTCTATTATCCTAATTACAAAAACAAACACACCACGTTTGGCCAACAACCAAAAAAAAAAATAACAAAAACAAAAACCTACTTAAAAAAATACTCCATTTTATTAATGAAGGAAATTAATGCAATCATATTTTATGCCAAATACTTTGGGGGTCAAATTTTAACTTGACAGGTGAGTTTTCACTATGCCTGGGGGGGGAAGTTCTGAAATCTATATAGTGATAAGTATAATGAAAATCTATACCATGAGTATAAGGGCATGTTCGGTAGATAAATAAAATTTCATCAGTTCAAGTCACCAAGGTATCTGTCGACTGAGGGGAAAAAAGTTTATTTTCAACAATGGGGGAAAACCCTGTAATTTGATGAAAAATATCATGAACTGAACCCCAAGTTCATGATTTGGAGCCTATCACAGGAATGCTAACATAGACACAGAAGGATGCTGATAAACCATCTTTTGTTAGTTTTGAGGCTGCATAAATGGCAGCTGATCAACATATTTTATTCTTGGAGGAGGGAATTAATATGAGCAATATAAATAAAATTGAGGGAATAGAGTGCTTCAAGCTGAGGAAGGCAGGCAGGATATTTCAAAAGTGGTTTTCAAGTAAATATGAGGTTATTTAGCAAAGGGTAATAATCAGTTTTTCAACTCACTTGTGTAAAATAAGAAAGAGCAGACATTATAAGAAGTCAAGTTTCAGTGAGATAAGAAATGTCTGTGGTAGCTATTACATATATCTTTCATTTAGCATTTATTTGAGACCTTAAGTTTTGACATTGTTTTTAAGTGACATTTTTCAATACCTCAGGGTATAAGGTCCTGAGGCTTGAGATGTTCTTTCTGTGTCTATGGGCAAGCGGAGGACATAGTGAGTCAATGTATCTTGATTTTAAGAGATGTTAAATAGAAACGGGTTTGTTTTGTTTTGTTTTGTTTTGTTTTGTTTTGTTTTTGACATTGAGCGGTTTTAAGATTCAACGAATTTCTGCTTTTGGATATATTTTGTTTTTGCTTTTTGTTTGGAATAATTTTGAACTTATAAAACATTGCCTAATGGTACAAGGAACACCTATAAGCTTTTTTATCTAAATTTGTCTATTCTTAATATTTTAATTTATTTGCTTTATCATTTATATCCTCTCTCTCGATCTCTCTCATGCTCTCTCTATATATATGTATAGGTGTAATTTTTTTTCTGTATCATTTGAAGGTAAATTTCATATACAATGGCCTTTAATGTGTAAATTCCTTAGCATAGGATTTCCAAAGATAGAGATATTCTCTAACATAACCACATTGCTGTTGTCAACTTCATAAACTTGCAAATATACAATACCTTTATCTAAACTACCATTCACATTCAACTTGGTCAGTTGATTCAGTAGTATTCTTTATATCAATTTTTTTTTTCTCTTCCAGTACAGAAACCAGTTTACAGGCTGATATTGCATTTAGTTGTCTGGTCTCTTTTGCATCTTTAGCCTTTTTTAAATCTCAGACATTTCCATAGCCTTTGTCTTTAAAGACATTGACATTTTTGAAAACATATTCTCCCACCTTTTCAAAAAAAGAGTATTTTTCATGTGTTTGGTTTGATATTTCCCTGTTGACTAGTTTGTGTTTATACCTTCTCACTGAAATGCTGCACAGGAGATATTTTGTCCCCCTGGAGCCACAGGTTGTCCATCTGTCCTCATGGGTGGTGTGAATTTTAACATCTGGTCAAGGTGTTGCCCATTTCCCCTTTCTCCATTGTATACTTGCTGTTTCATCTTTTCTTTGTCCCCTCCCCCCTCACTCATAGTATTATAATAAACTAAACTACCAAAAAGAATTTAAGATTTGTTTGCTGTTCTGCCATTTCACCATACATACAGCCCATTCTGCCCGAGACTGAGGGTGTGTAGCTGAATACTCTGTTCACAAGTACTTAGATGAATTCTTTCTTTCTAATGCTTTCAATATGGTTATGGTATTCACTGGAAAGATGAGTAAGGCTCATTTATTTCAGTTTGCTTGCAGTTTTTCCCCTTCCCATTCTTATTGATTTTTTCTTACTGTTTTTAAATATGTGGTATATTAACATGCTTAAAAATTCCAAAGTATATGTAAAAGTATACTCAGAGAAGTAGCTCTTTTTCTCCTATCACTTCTAGTCCATTCCTCTGCATTACCACATGTAGTTAACTTCATTTTCTTTTCTGGTTCATACTTCCTGTGTTGCTTTTTTAAAATTAAAAAAAAAATTAAGATTTTATTTATTGGGGTGCCTGGGTGGCTCGGTCGGTTAAGCCTCCAACTCTTGGTTTCACTCAGGTCATGAACTCATGGTTGTGGGATTAAGACTCAAGACTCAGGCTCCATGCTCAGGGGGGAGTCTGCTTCTCTTCTTCTCCCTCTCCCTTTGCCCCTCCCCCTGCTCACAAGCATTCTCGCTCTCTCTCTTTCTCAAATAAATACATAAATCTTTAAAAAAAATTATTCATTTATTTGAGAGAGAGAGAGCATGAGCGGAAGGAGGGGCAGAGGGACAAGCAGACTCCCTGCTGAGCACAGAGCAAGCATGGGACTCAGGATCCCAGGACCATGAGATCATGACCTGAGCCTAAGTCAGACGTTTGACTGAGCCAGCCAGGTGCCCAAGTGTTGCTTTTTTAAATGACAAGCAAGCGTACATACATTTTCTTATTTTCTGTTCTCATACAATATATAGTATTACATGTATGATCTTTTACATTTTTCATTTTCACTTAACAGTATGTCTTGTTAATAGAGGCCTTCATTTTCTTTACAGAAACATACTACTTTGTTACATTCACCACTCTCCTATGCTTAGAGACTTAGATACTTTCCAATAATTTGCAACTTTACATAATACGGCAATGAAAAGCCTTGTTCATCTGCATAGAGCAAATGCATTTTCATATATTTGTAGGTATATCTTAATGGTAAATTTCTGGAAGTAGCCCTGCTGCATTAAAGGACAAATGCATGTAAAGTTTGGTAACAATTTTTCAAATTCTACTCCATTAGAGTTGTACTGTTTTTCATTCCTGCTCACCATGTCAGAGAGAGCCTCTTTCTGCACAGACTTTCCAACAGAGTGGATTGTCAAGCTTTTGAATTGCCAATCTGGTGGTTTATAAATGGTGCCTCAGTAGTTTTAATTACACTTCTCTTAAGAGAATTACGGTATCTTTTTATATGTTTATAGGACATTTTTATATCTCTTTTTTATGAGTTGTCTGTTTAAGATATGTCCTTAAAAATATCTTAATGTTGTTTAGGAATGCTTTCATCCCAACTCAAAGACAGTGATAGACAATGAGTAAACACTTAATGAACCAGAAGTCAGACATTAGGGTGTCAACAGGACACTGTCTTCATAATATCTTCTTTTCTTCTGTATGTCTGTCTGATCTGCCTCTCTTTTATTAGGCATTTTTGATGGCATTTAGGCCCTACCTGGATAATCCAGGATGATCATCTCCTCTCAAGATTCTGAATTTAACTGTATGTTTTGCCATACAACGTAATATTTATTATTTTGCTATAAGATAATAGTCACAATTTTCAAGGATTAGGACATAGACATATGTTTTTGGGAGCCACCACTGAGCCCACTAACATGGATAATCTTATGATCTGAAGTGGAAAGAGAATATGGAATTCTTGGTATCAAATATGCTTTGCTATTGGAGTGAAGGCATTGAGGGAAAGCTGGCCAAGTTACACTCCTGGCTATCACTGTCACCATTGTCTAGACTAGAAGAGTACTGGAGACTATCCGTGCATCTGGCTGAATGAGATTTAGTAATCGTTTCTGTGTTTTAACTGGCTTAATCTTTTTTGTTGTAATATGCCCTAATAACAGTAACTACATTATAAATTTATTTAAAAAAGAACCCAGCTGAGGGTGTCCGGATTATACAGAAAATAATTTTGAAAAGGAAGAACAAGGCACTTGAAAAACTTTAAGCTTCTAATGAGCTTTATTTGTGGCTTTGGCAACAATAACAAAACATGTGATTGCAAAGCTTTCTAGAAGGGTGAGATCACAGTATTCCAGACTTGATGATTCAACTGAAGGTACCATTCGGATATGGTGTCATCACGACTGAACATATGTTTGAGCCACCTTGCACGTATTGCTGTTGTTTTACACAGTTGATCTTAAACAAAGGCCTACCTTTAAATGTCATTGTAAAGGGCTTTCTCCTGTTTGGGGATGAGATCATACAATTGGTAAATATTATTACCTTGTATATTTTCATAATGCCTGTCCATCAGAAAGGTTGGCGTAGAACTACATATTGTGATTTAAACAAGATGTTATTAGTCATGTAGAGATTAGCATAGCATTACGTTTTACAATATATCCTGTGGGTATTCAGGATAAATTGATGAATCACAGAATCATAGAGTTGGCAGAGAATGTAGAAGTCAGCTAACACAATCACTCATCTGATTTGATACTTGAATTGTTTTCCTACAAATACTTTGCGAAGAGGGCATCTAGGTTTTGTTAAAATACCTCTAGTTTCAGGGAACTCACTACCTTTCAGAAGACCCTATTTCATTTTAACAGTTCTGCATTAAGGAAGAAATCATCTTATATAAAAAATTAAGTTACATGTTTCTGTACATACTTTGCTGAGAGATCATTTACCTTTCCTAGTCATCTCTTTGCTACACTGACAATCCTGAGGATTTTTTGCAGTTCCTACTGGTTTGTTGTTTTGAGTTATTTTAGATTTTGTCTAAACATATGGATATTGCTAATGCCACTGTCTTTAATAACATTGATTGCAACCATTTGTGTTTCCATGTTAGTTGAAAGTGGGAAAAAAATATAAAATCAATGAGTAGGAGGGATTAATGGGTTATGGGCTTTGGCCAGTGCTTTGGGCCTGAAGGGTCTATGGAGTTCCTTAAGATCTTGGGTTGTTGGTAAATGTTTTTGTTTAAGCCAAACAAGTGTTTTACATTATAGAAATTATAATAATTCAGGGACATCTGCATCTGTTTTCAGCTCAGCTCATGATCCCAGGGTCCTGCTCAGTAGGGAGTCTGCCTCTCTCTCTTCCTCTACCCCTCCCCTTGCTCATTCTCTCTCTCTCTTTCAAATCAATAAGTACATCTTTAAGAAAATTACAAAAAATTCTGAAGTGTTTCATGGAACTGAAGTTTAGGAATGTAGCCAAGCTTCAAAAAGGAAGTAGAATGAGGATCTGTAGAGTTAAAAAAAAAAAAAAAAAAAGCCCTAAAGTCTGTTCATTCATTTTCTCTCTGTCTCTTTTTCTTTCTCTCTCTTTCTTAGTACCCATCTTAATTCTTATTTCTTCTACATGGCTTCTGATTTTACTTAATCTTTTTTCTCTGTATATAGACTGGCTTATGTGATATTCCTGGCTGTCAATTTTACATTAAGATTATCTTAGACCAACTGTCTTCAGTTACAATTCCAAATCCCAGAAGAGATAAGCCACTTGCCCCAAACTCAGCTCAGGTCAGGCATTCTCCCTCCTCTAACTAGTTGGAGCTAAAGGGCTGGGGACATGGAATGATATTATTCAACACCAAGTTTGGAGGTTAACCTCTGTAGATCAAGATCAGGCAATTCCAGGAGAAAGTAGATGGCTCTAGACCAGGACGAGCAATCCTCCAAATGTCTGCAACAGAGAGGGACAAACTTAAACCTCATACTTTCTGGAGTTTGAGAAAACAAACTAAAATATTTTCTGTAGGAGGTAACTATGTTGGACACTGAGGCTACAAAAGTAACAACTGCGTTGTTTAAGACTTATCTTAAGCTATTGAGAAAGTGAGAGAGGATCTTTAACTTTTCTTTCTTCTCTAGATCAGTTTAGAGGGGGATTCAGGGGAGATCACATATGCAGAAATACTGTATTAACTTTTATGAGCCTAGCTTGGTAAACTCAGGAAGGAAAGGAACCTCAATACAAAACTTTCTGAATGCATTCCAAGAGTAGGTTGGTGTTGTTGGCAATTAGGATACGTTTTTTTTTTTTTTGGCCCCCATGTTAATTATATCCTACTGAAATCTATGTTTTTTAAACATCTGCTGTTAAGTTATATTTCACCATACCTATACTTACTTACCCAATATTCCTTTGTATAGGACTTGACATTTATCTTGAAGGAATTCATGAC
The DNA here is from genome assembly GCF_002007445.2 of Ailuropoda melanoleuca. Classification (NCBI taxonomy): domain Eukaryota; kingdom Metazoa; phylum Chordata; class Mammalia; order Carnivora; family Ursidae; genus Ailuropoda; species Ailuropoda melanoleuca. The sequence continues at coordinate 92,477,294 of NC_048220.1, read as the reverse complement.
ATGGCTCAGCATGCCAGTCTACTATGACTTTTCTGAATTCTGATTCATTAAGCCCCTCTGGTAGTTATCCCTTAAGCTTCATATCAACTGAAAATATGATTACATGCCATCAGGTGGTGATGAGGTATTTAAAATAAGGTAACAACTATAGTAAAATGTATATTTGGCAAGGTCTTAGAGGTCTGGATTGTGATTTCAACTATGCCATATATTGTATGAATTTGGGTAGGCCATTTAATTGCAGTTTACCTTGTTCTATCATACATAAATGGAGCAATAAACAATTTAGTAATTAAAATTGAAATATCACCCAGAAAGTTGGGCAATTGCTTGAACTTCTATATAAATGGGTAACATCATTGAACATCTCTAGTCTTAAGTATCAGGAAATGCCAGATGGGATGAATTGCTTCAGTTCTGAGCCTTGGGCAGGCTGATCTGAAGAGCCAGTTGAATTCTTCTCTGCAGCTTAAAGAGGAAATGAAGTTGCAGCTGTGGAGCACACCTTCACCAGAAGGGTAATTTCTTCTGTCCCTGGTATCAAATGTATTTCAAGTGTCAGATGGTGCCTTTAAGGCACCAGTCAGTACATACATCAAGGCTGTTAAAGGTGATGCCCGTTAAAGGAATTACATTAGTTTGATTCTGAGACAGCTCCACTGATTGCAAGGTGGCTTCTATACTGGATACATGCTGTTTTAACTCAAGCAGCAACCTTGTGTCTTTCTTTTCTTTTCTTTTCTTTTTTTTTTTTTTGAACAGCATCCTTATTTCCCTTCGGGTAACCACACTTTTTCATCTCCGTCCGTGTAGTTCAGTGGAGCTGAACAATTGTCCCAAAGGTGGACATGAGCTACATACTTGGCCAAATAGGGATCCATCTCCACTGATCACAGCAATAAAGTGAGACAAGCATGCAAATCAAGTTAGTTCAATCAGACTTCTTCCACCCCAAAATTTAAATATTGAATAGAATGACAGACAAAAACAATTGACACAAGGTCATTAGTTCTTACAGTATATCCTCCAGACTGTTCTAGTTTCTCTCCTTCCCAAGACCTATGTTGGGTTTTATTACTTGCAGCTGTATAACTGAAACATACCATGATTTTAAAAAAATGAAGAAATATGCATTATTAAATCAAGAAAATGTGACGCCTATATGATCCACAGGACTCTCATTGAGTCTAAGTTCCAATGAGTTCTGTACTTTTCCCATTTATGCCAGGAACACCTATTATTAGCCTGGCCACTCCCATGATCCCCATGGCCTCACCATATAAGCCAGTCATCTTACCCACTTTGTATCCATCCACACCAGCCCCCTGCACTTCAGGTATCAGCCCAGATTGTCCTTTCCCTTGAACACCCATTTATTAGTTCAATTGTGATAACCATTCACAATTATTTGAAATGATTTGCCTGTTCCTGGCTTAGTCTTGCTTCCTTTGACCAAATTCTTTCCAAATCTCAAAGTCAATATAAAAGTAAACTTCTATACTATTTTCTATCTATGATTGCTCCTAATATAATAGAGGTATTTAGTATTTGTTAGATAAATTTGATCACAGAAAACAAAAGTTGGTTGGTTGGTTTGTTTTCCTAATGTAATTGTAGTAAAAATCTCCACAGCACTACAGAGACTTGTATGGCATTGAGAAGTACATTAGTTATCTATTCCTGGATAACAAACTGCCCTAAAGCTCGTGACTTGACCAACAACAACACATCATCTCACAGTTTCTGTAGGTGTGGAATACAGACACCGCCTATCTGGGTCCTCTGCTTCAGAGTCTCTCAAGGGATGGAGTCAACACGTCATCATTGTCTATGGCCTCATCTTAAGGCTCAAGTGGGCAAGGATTGAATTGCAAATTCATTAATGTGGTTGTCAGCATAATTCAGTTCCTCAAGGATATTGGACTGAAGGCCAAGTTTCTCACTGACTGTTGCCTGGAGGCTGTCTTCAGTTCCTTGACTTCTGGGCCTCTCCTATGGCACCGGGCTTCATCAGAGTAGGCAAACAAGAGAGGGAGAGAGAGAGAGAGAAGATGAACAGGATAGCAGTCACAGTCCTTTATCAGTTTCATTTGGAAGTGACATCCAATCACATTTGCATATTCTTTTGTTACTAGCAAGTCCTATTGCCTGGCCCACTTTCAAGAGTAGGGGATTCCACAAGCTCATGAATACCAGGAGTCAGCTCAGAATCTGCTTTCCACCGTAGGCTTGACCATTTTTTTTATTCATTTATCAATATCATTCAGGAGCTTAATTGCTAAACATTGACAGTAGTAAGGCAGGAAACTACATAACATTCACTTTACAATGTCCTCACACTTCTGCATTTTATACAGTAGCACCTCTATGCATGTGAAGAGAAACTTCACATACGTTTCTTATTGAAATCATCTCACTGTCGTTTTTAGTTACATAGCAGTGTGTTCTTTTAAAACTCGTGGTATTACGTTCCCTAGTGGCCGTGATCCAATGTGCTTTAGACATGCTAGAGACAATATTCTTATTTGCTTATTGGTGCAGTACTATACAGGGTCCTCACTGACAATCAGCTGTTCGTCATTGTTCTCCATGAGGGAAGATGTGAATTCAGTTACTTGAGTCTTTGGGGATGCCAGTGACTCTTGGGCTCACTTTTTTGCTAAGCGGTTGAACATCTTCTTACAGAAGAATGTCCATGTTTTTTTCATGTACCAAGTAGCCAGTCTTTTTCTTTTCTATTGTCTTTTTTTTTAGGATATTATCTTAACATGACAATTCTCAGTTACTCTTAGGTCTAATTTTTATATATCTGATTGCCAAAAGTTGTGTATGTATGCGTGTGTGTATATGCATGTGTATGTGTCTGTTGGCTGAATTGTTGTCTGCCTTGGAATGCATAAATCTAAGAATTTTGTATTTTGGTACTTATTTCTAATTAGTCTCATGATTATAATCACCAGTGATCCAGTATATAAATAATTTACATGTACTGTGCTTTTTTAGTGATAGAAATCTTAAAATTTGAATCAATATTCACCTGTGTCATACATACAATACAGGCATGAAAATAACTGTGATGTGCAAACAGTGTAGGTATTCTGATGAACTGAACTTTCTAGTTAGAAGAAACAAAACATCAGAAGGCATCCAGAGGCTGTAGTAAATGTTTACTATTATATCTGGAATTTTCACACTATAGTGTTATAAGTTATGATGCCAAAATATTGTGGGAGCACTGCTGGCACGTGTAATTAATTTTTTATTCATTTTTACTTGCATTTATTCACTCATTCAATAAAAAGTTGTGGAATCTACACTCTGTGACAGATGCCACACTCAGTGCTAGTGAGCTTAAATAACACGTAGTCCTCACACTTTCGATATTCATAGTTTATTTGAATAAATATAAACATATTTACATTTATTTAGATGTGAGTAAATATTTATGTTATTTTACACAAAATAGTGATAATTGAAGAATGTAAACGATATGGAAATTTTTTCGAGCCCAAGTTCTCAAACTTTTGTATTTCACTAATCAGAAACCTTAAAAAAAAAAATCTTAGAGGCTCCAATAGACTTATTTTGCTAACTTTATGCCGAGAAAAACAAAATATATTACCACAATCAAATCATAAAATATGGGCAATTTTTAACACTAAAAATATTGGAAAGAAAAAATATATAGAAATGTATGATCTTAGGTTAAAATAAATTTCTTCCAAAGAGAACTAATTAGCTATCTATTTCTGGTAACAACTGTCTTAGTTATCTATTTCTGCTTAACAAATTACCCCAAAGCCTAAACGCTTACACAACAAAGATGCATTCTCTCACAGTTTCTGAAGATCAGGAGCCTTGATGCAGCTTAAGTAGGAGCCTCTGGCTCTGGGTCTTTACAAGGCTACAGTAGATATGTCTGTTGAGTGGAAGAAGATATGATTCCTGACCATTCCTGCAGGTATTGGCAAATCTCGGGTCCTAATGAGCTGTTGGCTGGAGGCTTTCTTCCACTAATTCCATTGGTTCCTCCACCTATAGCAGAACACAGCAGGGCAGCTAGTTTCCTTTAGAGTGAGTGAGCAAAAAGAGGGGTGTGTAAATGGAAGCCAGTGTCTCTCATAGCATTTTCTTGGAGGTGGCAACCCAGTACTTTTTTCTGGATCCCACTTATCTGTTCCAGCCCACATGCAAGGGGATGAATATCAGGAAGTGGGGATCTGTGGGCCCCCATAGAAGCTGCCTATCACAGGAAACTTTAAATCAGCTTTTTTTTTTTTTAAAGATTTTATTTATTTATTCGACAGAGATAGAGATAGCCAGCGAGAGAGGGAACACAAGCAGGGGGAATGGGAGAGGAAGAAGCAGGATCATAGCAGAAGAGCCTGATGTGGGGCTCGATCCTATAACGCCGGGATCACGCCCTGAGCCAAAAGCAGACGCTTAACCGCTGTGCCACCCAGTCGCCCCTTACATCAACTTTTTTCATGTTATGTTATTGCACCTTGTGTTGATGAATCTCTGTAATAAATAAAAGGAGGAAAAAAAATAAAGGAAAGCCTTCTCAGAAGTAATACTGAACAGTATATTCCCACTTTGAAAAAACAAATTATTAGAATGACTGTTAAATTGATATAAGCAAAAGCTATCAGGTAAGAAATCGCAAAGTGACTTCCTTGGGATCAAGGATAAAGGGGTACATATGGAGTCAGAGCAAATAGCCCTGCAGAGGTGCTAGAGAACCTTACATACCATGCTGGGGAGCACGGCTTATTTTGTAAGAAGTGTTTCAGAAGACTTTGTGGGGAGTGCTTGATGTCTTCTTGTCATCTTTATTAGTATAATATTTGTGAAATTATTAATTAATAGAATGTTGCTTTGATAAAAATATTAGTAAAGTTGTATAGAAGATGTACACATATTTGTTGCTCAATGGTTAGATTCCTGTAAAGAGTGAATCATTTAAAATTAATATTCTAATTACAAAATAAGAAAAAATCAGAGCCATTTTCTGATTTTTTGAAATATTTTATTTATTTGTCAGTGAGAGAGAAAGAGAGAACAAGCAGGGAGAGCAGGAGGCAGAGGGAGAAGCAGGCTCCCTGATGAGCAAAGGGTCTGATGTAGGGCTGTATCCCAGGAGCCTGGGATCATGACCTGAGCTGAAGGCAGATGCTTAACGGACTGGGCCACCCAGGCATCGCTGACTTTTTTTTTTTTTTTTCCAAAAAGCCAAGCATGTCTTTTTTTTTTTTTTTTAAAATTTTATTTATTTATTCGACAGAGATAGAGACAGCCAGCGAGAGAGGGAACACAAGCAGGGGGAGTGGGAGAGGAAGAAGCAGGCTCTCTGTGGAGGAGCCTGATGTGGGGCTCGAACCCAGAACGCTGGGATCATGCCCTGAGCTGAAGGCAGACGCTTAACCACTGCACTATGCAGGCACCCCCCAAGCATGTTTTTTAAAAAATATTCTGTCTTAGCCTATCCATAAAAAACTGTTTAAGAGGACTGCTAAGCTTAGCCTTCTATCATTAACACAATTAATCTCTATTCTCTCCATTGTGAGAATTATTGATATGAAGTCTTGGTAATAATCAGTAAAGTTCGTTCTTAGCAAGACATTGTCACATATTGTTTTGATGGCGATTTCATTAAGGAGCAACAGGTATCAGTGAAGTGTCATCCTTGAAAATGCCTGAGAAACTCTATTTGGTTCCATTGATGATTCTTCTTATGGCTTCTTCAATAACTCCATAAAATGCATGTGTGTACAACCTGACATTAATGTGTGTGCATGCATGTTTGTGCACGTGCACATACACACGTGTGTGCACACACACACACAAATACATGTGTCCACACATATACATTGAGGGAAACACAACTCTGTGAAGAATAACTTCAGAATATCTTGATACAGTATTACTGGGAACGTTCCTGGTCTGCAAATCACTTTATTGCATTTTGCTATAAATATGGTCCTATCACCTTCAAACAGATGTCCTGGGGGTACTTCCACATAGGCTTCCAGTATGTGATATAAAAACATTTGGCAAGCAGTTTAAATATTAATCCAAGCTTATAAATGTTTCCACCTAAATTTTTAATGCTTTCATCATATAACTAGTTTACTTTGTTTCACATTCGAGGGCACAAAAATAAGGTAACATTTCTTTTTAAAATCCAGATTATTAGGTGTAGTACCTTTCTCACAATTAAGAAAATATCATTCTCTCTGCTCTGGGATTCCTTTGTCCTAAAATGATCAAGAACTCCTGGGATTATGCTCAATCCAAGTGCTCAGCATTCCTGGTTGCAGTTGTCTCGTAATATGAAAACTAGAAAATCCAATGTATCAACTGAGCAGAGATCAGGATGAGTAAATTGCTGTAGAAAGGAGAAGTCTGGAATAAAGAAAGAGCATGTGCGAAGTCCCTCTAGCAGAAGGGACTATAACAGGCATAGGCGCTGATTGAGACTAGAGCCAGAGACTAGAGCAGAAAGAATAAGGGAGAGAAAGTATAATTGGAAATGCAACAGGGAGGTTCCTCAGAGTACACTGAAAGGTATAAGAGATGTTGTGATCACGGAGAGAGACCATACAGAGAGAAAAGAAGTATGTCCTCAGAATTGCCCTAAGACATGGCCACACCTACAGTCTGGGTAGAGGTTAATCTTGAAATGATAAGGAGCAACCAGGCACATTATCAGGAAACGTAATGTCCAGGGAATATAGTGTTTCCAGAAGAAGGAATTGATTAACAGTGCTGAATGCTGTGGAGACAACAAGAGACTTTAATAATAGAAAGCTGGAAATTGTCAGTGACTCTAATGAAATATGTTTTGGTGCAGAATAGAGGCAGAAGCTAAAATGGAATGAGTTGAGGAGAAAGTAAAGAGTGAATAAATGGAGGCAGAAAATGGAGACAGTTCTCTCTAGGAGTTGGCATACCAAATGGGGGAAATAGATTGGTTGTAGTGATTAGCACTTGCCTGGTTGAATAAAGGTAGTTTTAAAATGTGGATGGCTTGAAAGTTTATTAAAAAACAAAACAAAACAAAACCAACAACAAAAAACATAAGAAACAATAATTCTACTCCTAGGTATATACCCAAAAGAATTGAGAACTGATACACAAATTTATGTGCATGCATGTTCATAGAAGCAGTGTTCACAATAGTCAAAAGATGGAAACAGCCCAACTGTTCATCAGTACATGAGTGAATAAACAAATGGTGATAAATAGATATGATGGGTTATTTTGCAGCCATAAGAACCGATGAAGAGCTGATATGTGCTACAACATGAATGAATCTCTAAAACATTATAGTAAGTAAAGGAAACCAGACCTAAGGATTACATATTTTCTGATTCTTTCTATATGAAATATCTAGAATAGGTTAATTCATAGAGACAAAATGCAAATTGGTGAGTGCCATGGACTGTGAGGAGGGGGAATGAGAAACAGCTGATTAATGGGTATAGGGTTTCCTTTTGGGGTTTTGAAAATGTTTCAGAACTCAATAGATTTTGGAACTAGATAGTTTGTGATTGCACAGCATTGTGAATACACTAAATGCTACTGAATTGTTCACTTTAAAATGATTAATTTTAGGGGTGCCTGGGTGGCTCCGTCATTAAGTGTCTGCCTTTGGCTCAGGTCATGATCTCGGGGTCCTGGGATTGAGCCCCGCATCAGGTTCCCTGCTCAGTGGGAAGCCTGATTCTCCCTCTCCCACTCCCCCTGCTTGTGTTCCCTCTCTTGCTGTCTCTCTCTCTGTCAAATAAATAAATAAAATCTCTAAATAGATAAATAAATAAAATGATTAATTTTATATTATACGACTTCCACCTCAATTTAGAAAAAATAAAAGTAATCAATGGTAAAGATCTAACAGAGGAAAAAATGAAGTATGCAAGAAAGAGAAGGGATATCAAAATACAATATTCCTGAGAAGTCAAGAGGGAGTTGGAGGGAAAGTACAGATAACTTTATTTCTGAAGTTATCCATATTTTTTGAAATTCCATTTTAGCCTAGCGTTATACAGAATGTAAATATTTCAAAGTAGATAAGTATAACGGACATAAATATCTGAATATGCTCTTTTGCATGTTTGCCGGGGAGCGTGTACATACTTAAGGACAATTGCATCTTTCATTGAGTCTTTCCAAGAGCCAGAGCTATTAACATTTGTCCAGATTTGAATCCTGGCTCTGCCATTAAGTGTGCCAATTTGGGCGAGCAATTTAACATCACTTTTCCTCAGTTTCCCTGTCTGTAAATAGATATGATAAACATACCTGCTTCACAGTGTTACTTTGAAGAATACATTAAATACATAAATACATTTAAATATATTTAAATACATTAAATAATACCTATAAGGGTTTAGGAAAATGCCTGGCACATATTTAATGCCCAATAAAATTGGCTATTGTTAATAATCATTCACAGATGAAAACAGTGTTATTAACCCATCGTACTTAAAATCTGTGTTAACACCACTTTTCCTAAAGATGCTTTTTATGCTTTCCTAAAGCATTTTATGCTTTCTATGTTCAACACCCCTTGAGAATCACAGTAGGACAAGGTATTTTCCTTTTGTATCAGAGTTATGGAAAACTTGTTTAAGTAGAGCTCTACCTCAGATTCATTGTTACTATCTGAAACCAGCTAAACTAACAAATAAACATAAAAAGAGTCTAAAGTTATTATGAGATGCTATATGTTAATAATAATATGCTGATTTATTTTCTGTGGATCACTAAATAAATAATACAAGTTACCAATGTATTATTTTCATGATTAAAAATTAAAATTTTCAGATGTTTGGAATTTTCTGTCAATCTTGACAAAAAAATTATTTTATCTAGTAAACTTCAGATGAATTAAGATGCATCTTGTTTTTTGTTTGTTTTAATTGAAAAAATCTATTTCTAGTTTGGCTTCCTGGGGATAAGGAAGTCCATCAGAATAAGTAGATTAATCTAAAAGAGAGAGAAAGATTGAGCTATAGAGAGAATCTATTGGGTAAATTGGGAATTATTATTTCAGTGTGCATTGGCTTTTCATCAGTCAGTGCTGGAAGATGTCATGAGAAAAAGAATTCAAATTGTAGTAGAATATGTATTTGCATCAACTTCTCATTGGTCCAGGATAAATAATCTTAATATTATAAAATTTTTAGCTTGGTTCCATGATATGAAAACATTTTATGCTTAAGAAAACTATGGGATTGTAAGAACATAACCACTTCATGGGTTGTTGTGAGGGTTAAATGAATTAATAAATCAATTATATATAACAGTGCCTGGCACCTAATAAATATTCAGTTATTGTTAGCTATTACTTTTTTATTATTTGCTTTTTTGAAAAATGTTGTTTAACTAGCAAGTGATACATGGTTCAAGAGCAACTGTAGATGAATGAATATTTTCTTTTTTACTTTGAAAAGTAATATGAGACACATTACCATGTAAAATCTTTCTTAGCATGGAATTATTAAGGAAACCAGGTGGTTCTGATGGACTTCTGTATTATAACTCTATTTTAAAGGAAGCCAAAACCACAAATTTTTCATATATTCACAATCCTTTTTTGAGAATTGTTTTAAATAGCATAGAATGTAAATTCTTTAATCTTCTTATACTTATTGGATCAACTGCCTTGATCATTTATCAGGGAATATAATAAATCTGGATTAATATCTAAACTTACTTTGGAAAAAAGTATTAGTCCTAATTTTCAATATTATATTCTTACTTAGAGAATAGGAATTCTACTTAACAACATACAGATTTGTCAGTTATAGGTCAATATTTGATCTTAAAATCTTACTGTTAGGAATTCACCAACATATATAAAAAGTTCATATTTAAACAAAAATGCATAGGATGTCCATTGCAGCATTTTTAATAACGAATACTGAAAACAACCGAAATGTTCACCAATAGAATTGATTAGATCAATTCTGGTACCTCTATACAATAATAGGCTACTCAGCTATTAAAAGAAATGCGATGGACGTTTATGTATTATCACAGAAATCATCACAAGTTATATTCGTTTTAAAAATGCAAAAATGTCTATTGTGTGATCCATTAGGTCACACACAGTATGTGCACAAAGTATGTGCATGTGCACATACAGAGGAAGCTTTTGCAAAATAGCTTTATGGGTAGGTTTTGGGATAAGACTTAGGGGCTTTCACATTATTTTCAGTACCTCTTGATAGTTCTAGTAATTTCTAATGTCAATAATATCTGGTTGATGCCATGATGGGCCATTTTAATTTTATTATATACTTCTCTATATTTGAAATTAGGAACACATTCTAATTTAAGGTAACATATTGAGCATACTGATAAAATAATACATTTCCCTTAGTTCATCTGTATCATTGTGTAATCTTCATTTCTGTTTTTAATCTATTGTAATTATGTACTAATTAATTTATATTATCCTTTAAAATATGAGCTTTTGCAGAGCTCTGAGAATTAGCATAGCATCTGATATGATTAGTAGCTGTTTAACAAATATTGCTTATATCAAGAACATAGATTTCAAAATAAAATAGGCATGGATTTAAATTTAGATTTTTCCAATATCTAGTTGATAGTTATGGGTATGTCGCATGACTATTGAATTGCAAGGAAAACAAAATAACAATAATTCCTATCATATGGAATTTTCATAATCATATTATATACCATTTTTAAAAAGAATGCCACTGAGATTGTAATATAGCAAATCTTCAATAAAATTAAGATCTCTTTCTCATTTCCCTTTTTCTGCTGCTCATTTAATAGTCCTCTATAAGACATCAGGTTCTCCTTGCAAACATTTTAACACATTTATTTTTTTATATCTAGGTAATTTTCTGTTGGAATGAAATAGAAGTTAAAAAATCCAAAGATAAGTTGACAGAAGATGTGGAAATTTTCCTCCCATCTATAGACAGTAGGGAGTTGGCTATGGGAAATTAATTTTTAAAGGATATTTTTTATCAAACATTTTTATCACTAATCATGTATATAAATATATAGTTAGGCAGGAAAAAAAATATAATATATCAACTTTGCTTCCAGAGGAGATCCAAGCAGTGGCAAGCAGTATGAGTATTTTGGGAGACCAGCACAAAATCTTTAAGATAATATATAATTCAGTTATAGAGATGGAAGTTATTGCTGCTGGTCTGAAGGAATTATAGTCATTTTTACTGCCACCATTTATTACTTTGGATTCCCCAAGGTGAAGGGTTAAGGGAACTGCCTTTCCGGAGACTTTGTTGTTGTTGTTCATGAAAGTAGGGGTCAGCTTGTCTTTGTTTTATTTTTAATTATTCATTTGTTTTTAAGTTGGGTTCACAATTTAAGCTTTAGCTACTAGCTAAGAGTATTTTTTCAATGTAGAATTAAATCATGAATTTAGATTAATAGCCTCTTTGTAATATTGCCATTGCCCAGTAGACTAATTACAAAACCACAAGCAGTAGGAAAGATAAGAAAATTCAGTTACTCATGTATTTGGAATGGTGACATTTGGCATACAGCTCCAAAGTGAATGTTTACACAGTAGCTGTCTTTAATATCCTTTTCCAATAGGTTATATATTATTTCTGACTTGAACGTCTCATCCTATATACAGCGCACTAAACAAACAGCTGTTAACCTATGCATAATTAAACACATTTCACAAGGCATTTTAGATATTGTAAACATACCCATTCATTCATTTGCAGAGAATTGTGCCACTGTTTGTTATTGGATTTGAGGAGGTCATCCGACCATAATGAAGTTCAATGAAACCTGAAGACTGGTTAGAAAAGGCTTAACCATAACCACTTGTTATCTACTGAAATATGTGGGGGAGCACAGATTGTATCATCATGAAATTGTCACACATGGTGCAACTCCATTTGCTAACAGTCACAGAGGGTGATACTTGGCATTTGAAACTCTGCCATTGTATTAAACTCATTATGTGAAGTGATAATATCTAGTACAGGACTTTTTAAAAATGTCTCATTGTTGGTTGTGATTTTTATTAAAGTCATCCAATTTTGATTTTTCAATGTAATAGTTTACTTTTTTTTAGATGTGTGTTCTATGGAATCACAAATAATAATTTAGTCATTACTATTTCTGAGATCAGATCTTGTGATACTCCTATATTTCAAGTTGTCTTCATGCAAGGTCAAGGTTGGTAGCTGGGAAGGGCTGAATGAAGCCAGCAGGGTAGAGAAACTTTCACACAGGTGTGGTCTCATAGGCCTAGGAGTTTGGGAATTGGCTTCAAAATCAAAAAGACCCGAGTTAAAATCCCTATCCACTACTTCTGAGCTGAGTAGTTTGGAGAATATCAATTCACTGTTCATTCATTCCATCAGTCCATCAGTAACATTTATACTGCGGTAACTTTGAGGCCAACACCGTTCTAGGCACTGAGGAAATAGCAATGGACTAGGCAAAATGTGAAGAAACAAACGAGGACACATAGCAGATACTAAGTACAGTGAATCTCCAAAGGGAAGACCTAATCATGCAGGGTTAGCTGAAGCATGTCGAATACAGCTGGTGTCCAAGCTGAAGCCAACAAGTGAATTGGCACATTTGAAAGCAGGAGAATTCAGGGAACCCGCAGCACAGCAGCCAGAGCACGAGCAGCATGTGTGGGTTCCCGCAGACCTACTTGTTTGTTTGAGGAATTGAAACGAAAACTCTGGTTGGTCTGTATCTTGGTGTTGGTCGTGTAGGGGGTGGGTGTATGGAGCGGGCAACTGTGGCTAGATTCTGAAGGGCCTTGAGAGGAATGTCAGGAATTTAGACATGTTTCCTAAGAACATTGCTTAACCTTTCTAAATGCCAGTTCATTCGGCTATAAATGAAGATAATATTATCTAATCTTGTGAGGTCTTTATAAAGATTATATGAGCTATATGTATATAATTTGCTTAGAAACAAGGTCTGGCACATTATTAATAATGTATCATAATAGCTATGATGCATTTTGTTAAGGGCTATTTCTAGATTTATTATTAAATAAGTCAATTTGTGGGTAGGCACAGGAGGGCATCAGGGCTAGCAGATCAGAGCTCACTGGGAGCCTATTTGCTGGTGAACAGTAGCAAGGGTAGATAATTTCCAAGAGATACCAACTTCAGGAAGAAAGTAAGAAGGAAGCAGGTATCATAGCTCTAAATTGGTGGGGCCTACAGCAGTGGTTCTCAACGAGGAATGATTTTGCTTCCCACAAGACATTTGGCCATGTCTGGAGACATTATTGCTTGCCACAACTGGGGGTAGTGGGTAGAGACTAGGAATGCTGCTAACATCCTACAGAGCACAAGACAGTCACCCACAGCCAAGAACTGTCAACAGTGCTGAGTTTGGAAACCCCTTACCTAGAGCATGCTGGCCGAAGTTGGAATAGGGGCCATTGCTGGCACAAGGTGCCAACGCTGAATTCCTGTCCTTAAAGCTCTTTATTACATGGTTGTCTCTTTCTTTTGCCTTTGCTCTCTTCCTTTATACTGGAATACAAGGTAAACATCATATGTTGAATTACATATGGAGTTTGCTTATTTTCAAAGCTGCTGAAACATATATACTTTCTTCAACTGATTAGCTTAAGCAAACCTCTGCCATGGGTGGTAATTGTAACTGACAATAACCATCATGTATTTCTGAAGTGGCTGTGGAGAAACGTGAAGATTATGTGGGAGTGTTAAATCTGTGATGTAGGTGGGGCTGTGTCAAACATCTGCAAACATATTGTTAGAACATCCAAATCAAGCAAAACCAGTTTTTAAAAGAACGTAAAGTTAGCATAATATGTAGACTCTGGAAAACATTAATGTAAGAAACTATTCTCTAGACTAAACTCAGGGCTTATATAGTCAATACATGTTATTGATTGTGCTATGAGGTTCTATATACAATTTCCTGAATTTCCTTAGGGACTTCTATATTTTTATTGCAATATTACCTTAATTAGATGTTACGTAGTAGTAGTGGCTGGGAGTGCTTATGTTTTATAATTTCTGATTTCAAGATTGAATAAGAACAAATGCTTCTGTAGTGGTTTATGTGTAAAATTTGGCAAGTTTATAATATTAAAAAATTATAGGTGTCCTAAGTGTTAATTTACTTAAGCAGTCCACATTTATTTTCAATATAAACTTTTGAAATTAGTAAATCTATTCTAATAATGAATGCAAAAATCATATTTATGTATATTAATTTTTGTGTGAGTACATTTTAATTTTGAATGAAGCACTCCCTTAAGTGATAATTACTAGAATTTATTAAGTTCAAACTTTACTGTTCACAATGCATAGGTAACAAGACACGCAGATGAGAAAGGTATTAGTACTTACCAAATTTTATAGGTCTAATGAAGTTAAGAAAAATGAGATAAGTATAACTTTTAAAAGTTTAAAAACATTTAGAGTTGACCCTTGAACAAAATGGGGGTTCGGGTTACCACCTCCCCACACAGTCAAAAATACCTGTTGGCTCAGTCAGTTAAGTGTCTGCCTTTGGCTCAGATCATGATCCCAGGGCCTTGGGATTGAGCCCTGGTCGGTCACACTCCCGGCTCAGCAGGAAGTCTGTTTGTCCCTTTCCCTCTGCCCCTCCTCGCACTTGTGCTCTCTCTCTCTCTTTCAAATAAATAAATAAAATCTTAAAAAAATACCTTTGTCATTTTCACCCCATCAAAACTTAGTTACTTGGCCCACTGTTAGCCAGAAGGCTTACTGATAACATAAACAGTCAACACATATTTTGTGTGTTGCATGTATTACATACTATATTCTTTCAATAAAGTAAGCTAAAGAAAAGAAAATATTAAAATCACAAGGAAAAGAAAATGCATATACAGTACTGTACTATATTTATTGAAAAGAATCCAAGTATGAGTGGACCTACACAGTTCAAACCTTTGTTGTACAAGGGTCAATTATATTACGTTTTTAAATTTATAATTCAGAATTAATAAAAACAATAAAATATCAAGTTGAGATAGCTGTGTAAAAGCCACAAGATCTGGGGTAATATTTCAAAGTACCAATCTGATTATGTCATTCCTTTATGGAACATCTTCTCATGGCTTCTCATTATACTTGGTTAAAACAAATGAACAAACAAAAAACAAACAAACACAACTCCCCAAGAGAGTCCAGTGCCCATTACAGTCTTTTTCTACATCTCCAGTCTTCCTTACACCAGATGCCTACTGCCACAGGACCTTTACATATGCTATTGCCTTTGTCTGAAAGTCCCATTCCAATTAGTCCCTTGTGCTATGCTTGCTACTTAATCACTCAAACTAGGTCAAATCTCTAGGTAATACATATTCAAGGAACCTCAATCTCTCTTTTTATATTGCTATGACAGTGGTCATTTTTCTATGTATTTATGTGCTGATTTCATAGAAGGAACAGAGAAGAATTGCAGCAATTTTTCTAATCAATTTATCTTAGATTTACAGGGTTTACCAATCTTTTTTCCCAATCATTCCTTGTGGTGACACATTTGTGGAAAAGATGAGGCCACAAAAGAATAATAATTATAAATAAGACTCATGTTTGTATAGGGCTTTATATTTTACTAAGCCTATTTTAAGTCTTATTTTCATTTGATCCTTGCAATAATCCCATGAGGAATAGGAAAGTTATTTACTTAACAAACATATTTTAAGCATTATTATGATGCTGAGAGCTAGGGATACAAATACAAAAATTAGCAGCAATTTTTCTCCCCTACCCTCAGGGAGATCTTTTTCTGAAAGGGGTGGGGAGAAGATATAAAAATAACTATAATGGAGAGTAATTAGGGCTATGTTCAATAAAAGAAAAGATGGATGTGTGAATGAGAATAGGAAATGGTTAATTCTGCCCAAGGAAAGTAAAGAAGTGGGAAAAGTATTGCAAACAGAGAAACAACATGAATAAATAACACATGATAGATGGTTTGTGTTACATAGAACACAAAGATGCAGAGAGAGATTAGTAGAAGACCCATCTTGGTATCCTCCTCTGCATATCTCTGTATTGGTACCATTCTCAGGCAGGCTCTCCTCTGTTAGCAACAAACAGTTGCAATCTCACATGTTCTCTCAACATCTCCAGTAAGAGTCTCAAAATTATGTCTTAAGGATGTTGTTTGGGTAAATCAGACACTTTTCTCAGAGGTAGGCAATGCGTTGATTGTCCATATCCAATTAAAAAATCTACTTCAAAAGTCAGATCTAGATTGAGTGTATCCAAACCCTATGCCTTAAACCAGTGGCTCTCAAATTTTAGCACACATTAGACTCCCCTGGAAGGCTTATTAATACAGAGATGCCGGCTAGCACTCCCCAGAGTGTGTCTGATTCAGCAGGTCAGGGTTATAGTTATAATAAGTTTTTAAGTGATTCCGACACTGCTGATCTGGGACCACAATTTGAGAACCACTGCCTTTGAGAATTTGAAGTTTCTCATGAAAAATCTGAGTGATGTTACCTAAAGATATGGACTGGATTCCAACCTAGCTAAAACCACAGAATTAAATTCTGACTGTGCAAACTTGGGAAGTCTATGATAACTGCTCTTATTTCAGGCCTTTTCCCTTTTCCTTGACCCTTTCTACTTCAGTTGTTCAGTAGCCTCATGATTCTCTTCTGACTCTACAAAGTGGCTTACCCTCTGATCTTTAACATTATAAATCAAAACGTGTTATTTTTTTCCTTTCCTCAGAAGAAACTGACCCAAAGATCTGATGGCTGCATAGCCATTAAAATCACAGAACAAATCTAGAATTCTTGGGTTAAGCACCTTGTTTTATCTTCTATGTGACCCTGGACATGTTACTTCACATCTGTGTGACTCAATTTCTTCATATGTAAGATGTTGATAATAATAGTATCTAATAATAATAGTAATAACACTGTCATAAGTTATTGCGAGGATTTAATGAGTTAATATATATAAAGTGCCTAGGACAGCTCCTGACACATAGTCAGCGACTGTATAAGCCTTAGCTCTTATTAAAGTCGTCCATTGTCAGGGCTTTAAATAATTAGACTTGATAGATTTAGAAGAGAAAGGGTACTGAAACACTGACAGAATTTAATCCCTTCCTTTAACAGTCAATATGCATACCTACAGAGAATTAAATGATCTGGCCAAAGGTAAAGAGCTGGTTAGTGGGTTCAGAACTCATGTTTCTTGAGCTGTTGCCACTATACAATATAATTCTGACTTTTTTCTAATGAAGCATGACTTCTCCTGGAAAGACCAGGAATTTCAGAATCATAGGAAAGTAGGTTGGAATTCCATTTTTTCCATATTCTAACCAAATAATTATGAGCAAATTAGGTATTCTTTAGAGCCTCTGTTTTATTATTAAAATATTATAACAGATTTGTGTGTGTGTGGTGGGGGGGCTATATACAGATTTTTATGTAAAGTGCTTCACACAGTCCTTGGAGAAATATCAGTTTGTTGGTAAATTTTTAATTCCTTTCTTCTCTTCTGTTTCCTTACATAAGCCTATTGCATCTAAGCACAAACCTTTGCTATATCAAGAGGACAACTAATGGTAGAAATTGTAGGTTGTATGTAGATTATATGAATGCACTGGGGAAAATATTCTACAAGAGGGTTTTCAACACCCTACCAAGCACTTTTGTCAGTGACTATCCCCTTCAATTATCTACAGAACTATGAGTATATTTATTAATAGCTACCATTTATGGAGTACTTTAGATATGCCTGGCATTGTGCTAAGTCCTTGATATGCAGGAATCTATGTGTTCCCCATCACAATGCTGGGAAGTTGGCAGTACCCTTAGGCCAGTTTTGCAAGAGACAGTATTTTTACTGAAGTCTGAATGTCTTTGAAGCCCTCATCCAACTTGGCTTATATCTAAATTATTAGGACCTTTATACCATGTGTCATGTAAGGGTTGAACAAAAGGCAGAATGTAAATGATAGATCTTGACTGAGATGACTGACATGATGTTTTGAAAATGAATTGAATTTTAGTTTTTAGTATAGCTTCATGTATGTCCATACTTCTTCATAGGAATGATATGTGAAAGGCCAAATATACTCATTCTGAAGTCTGTAATATGCGGACACCTCTCCTCATATGGCCTGTTCTTTTTATATACTGGCCTGTATCTGGTGAGGAAAATTGGCCTATGCTGTCCCTGGGACATACTCTTGCTTTCTTGCCTCTGGTTTTGCTGAAAGATTTTTCTCCTCTTTCTAAATGCCTTTATCCACCTTATCCATTTCCCTAATTCTGATAAATTCTTCAGAATAGCTCAATTGCCTTCCTTCATGAAGTCTTGCCCAGAATATACTCTGTTAGTCACTGATCTCAGAGTTCTAATTTGCTAAATGTCTTAAAGTATTTAATATACAATTAATACATGTATAAATTTGAAAAATAAAAGAGATAAAATAAATAAAAATAATCAACTGCAATTTCACCAGTAAGAAGGAAGTTGTGCTTACAATTTGCCTGCATGAATATGTGTACATGTAAAGTTGTATATATATGTATGTATATATATATATATATATATATGCTTGAGAATTGTATAGCATTTATTATTCTGTATTTTCCTCATCTCCTAAACATTATGTGGTAAGATAAAATGTTAAAAATATCTTCCATCTATCCATGTTAAAATAGTATCTTCCATCTATACATTTGCATGAATTTTATCAGTCAGGTATAATTCCTTTATAAGGTATCCCAATGACTGTGTAGCAAGACAGGATTCATTTTCTGTCTACTTATTTAATATAAGATCTTGAACAAATAACTCATTCTGTTATTATTCATTGAAAAATATTTAACTCATAGGATTGTTTTAAGGATTAGATAAAATAATGCAAATAAGATGTGTAATAGTATTTTGCGTATAAGTTTTCAAAAAATATTTATCATTATTCTTTGCATTATTTATTTATTCATTCAACATATGTCAGCTATGTATCCAGAAATATGCTAGATCTAACTTAACTTCTAGGAGCTTAATATCTGTTTAAGTTATTTTCACTAGATAACAGTATCTCCACAAATGACAGAGAGATATGATGGATAAGCATGTGGCAAATTAGAACAGCTAAGACTTTAATCTTAAAAATGAGGTAGTGTTACAAAAAATTGCAGAGAACAAGATTTCCTATATCTCGATGGAGATTTCATAATAAGCTATCCAAACTTGTAACCTGCATCCTCTGGAATTTTCTTTTATTTTCCAGATTCTATAGTAAAAAAGCATAAACCAAAATAGCTCTGTCATGGCCAGCCACTGTCAATTAATGCCTGGAACTGAATTAACTATGAGAAAACCAATTCAAGTAACACAAGATTCACCAGCTGTCAGGCAGGGTTAGTCTCCTTGGAGGGACCACATACATATTTTGTTGCCAAGGAAAACAGCCTATAACATCATCTTTTTTCAGGGCACGGGTAAATTCCTGCCTCATCCGTACAAAACCTTCAGACCTCCAAGAGGCCAGAGGGTACAGATTAAAATTCATGCCTAGCAGAAATAGCTTCCACCCTCCTCACTACACTCTTGTACACAGTATTCAAAAGAGGATCCCAAGGACTAAGCTATTATCTCAGCTCTGCATTTGAACTCCGTTCATGTGCAAGCATAGAGCAGCTAGTGTTTTACAAAGGGCAGGGGTGGATACATTTAAAGTACTTGGCATTATCAGAAATCCTTGTTTATATCCTTTTTATGGGAAACACAAAATGTGTCTGCTACATTCTTTTTTACCGTAAGCCTTTGTTGTCTGGTTGGGAACACTGTTGAATTCTGTTAAACAATAGGGAATAGGTTTTTTTAAACAAGCGTGTGTGTGTGTGTGTGTGTGTGTGTGTGTCCCAAAGACCTGTAAAGCAAAGGAGACTATTAAAAGAAAATCTTAAAGCAAATCTGTGGGTTACCAAGCCCATCTGGGTCTTTACTGACTATGTTCTACTGGTTTATTTGACTGGAAACACCTGTTGTTTTCTCTGCAGAGCTGTTGGGAAGAGAAGGTGTACAGCCAGAGCTTACTGATTAGAACATGTGGCTAGTGCATGAACCTTGGTAAATTGTAGTAAAGCAAGAGTGTAAATACTGGAGTATGCATTCTTTGTCAATTCCATGCTACTTTTGGAAAATTTTTGGCATTTGTTTTTTTGTACTTGGCACTATAGACTATTTTAATAATGTTTACACTCTTATTCTGCTCCCTATCTCAACAAGCTGTTAAGAGAAGCCACATTTAAACAAGCATCCCTGCATCTTTTGCTGCTACTGGAAGAGGGTAGCAGGCTGTTCCCCAGAATAGTCTGTAAAAGATCTTCTCCAAATAAACTACTTTAATGCTAAGCAAAATGCCACATATGTAAAATAGGTAATGCCGGATTATGTAAAATGTGTTTTTTAAAAGATGAGGGAAAAGGACTTAGCATCAAATAAATCTGTCAGCATGGGGAGTTCCAGATAGTTTTAAAGGTAGTTTGAACTGCTTAATATTGCAATTACTATTTACTTCTTCAAATTAGTCTCCATTATCTTGTGAAAGGATCTTAAGAATAATTTATTTGACCCTCCAGGGGTTTATGGCCATATTATAAAAAGTGTTTAAAGAGTGTTCTAAGAGTCTTCTAAAACCTAATTTAATCTTTGTATCAAACACTTTTACTTATTGCTTATCCCCTTCCAAACACTCCCACAATCCAAATTTCTCAAGGAATCCTTTTTCTATATTAGTGTTAATGCATTGGTACGCAGTAGGGAAATTAGCCTTGAGTTATATGTATCAAGAGAAACAACAAAGTGAAGGTGCTTTGTTCTTAGCAAGCTTACTTAATCTCTCAGATATGTAAAGATGAATCATAAAACAATATGAACCAGCTCATCTCCTTAACTGCAATCATAGAATGAATGTTGGACTAAAAATGTATGTTAGGGAGTACCCACTTTAGACCCATCTTTTTCTATTTGAGAAAAAGCAGGTTCAGAATGCTAAAACAGTCGACCCAAGACCCACAAGAAGGTATTTGGGAGCATGTTAATAATCCAAATGGAACTTTGTACCGTATAATTTTATCTTTAACGATCAAAGGCCAATAATTATCATTTAAGCCTCTATAACAATTTTTAGAATATAATATTATGAATTTATTTTGGGGGGAAGCCATACATTTAGACCTGTGAGGTGTCTATTTATAAGTCAATTTTCTTGGAATCTGCTTTTATATTTATGGTATTTACACATCTGTCTTCC
The DNA here is from genome assembly GCF_002007445.2 of Ailuropoda melanoleuca. Taxonomy (NCBI): domain Eukaryota; kingdom Metazoa; phylum Chordata; class Mammalia; order Carnivora; family Ursidae; genus Ailuropoda; species Ailuropoda melanoleuca. The sequence goes on along the minus strand of NC_048220.1, from coordinate 92,455,997 downwards.
ATAATATTGCTATTTCTTAAAGTCTGTCTAGAGCTTTGACCATTCAATCAGCATTCTATTTAGTAAGATATTGAATCCAAAGATGCACTGAAACAATCCCAACTAAAGATGGGCTTTAGGAACTAATGTCAGGCAGAAGCAGTTAAAATACTTGGCAACTGACTGAACTGCTATGCTTGCCATGTATGAATTTCCTAGAGAGAAGGCAAATTGTGCTTTGGCAAGAGATTAGCACTCACTTTTTTTTTTTTTTTTTTTTTTTAAATCATTTCCTCTCTGTCTCTCTCTCACACACAGGTTAAAAAAAAGAAGAAAAAATAAAAAAGTCGACTGCTGTCCATGGTGCTAATTGAGAACTTTACTGGGGAATGGCACCTTGTATAGAGCCAGCTTGTGAAAAGACTTTAACAGATACTAGTTTTAATCACTATAATTTTGGCAGTGCCAAGCATATTTGGATACTAGATTCAACACCCAGAGAGTTCTCCCCAAAGTCAAATGACTAAAAGTACCTGCAGTCATTTAAATAGACACATTTGACTTTCAGGTAATTTTTAGGGAAAAATAATGGCAAATGGACAAGTGTTGAGAATTATTCTTTACAAAGACAGACTTACCCTCTCAGCTCATATGGTTTATTTTAGCGATTTCAGAGGCTGTGTACTCAACTTCTTGTGTGAATTGTGCTTTTATACCACCCCATTTGACAATTAAAATGGAAAAACGTGGAAAAGCCATTGTTTGTTTTTTCTATAGTGCCATCAATGTGCACTGCACTGAACAATAGTCAGGGCATGGCAAACAAAGGCTCTGCCCTGTGGAGCTTGCAATCGAGCAGCATGATACAATGCAGAACAATACAATTCAGAACAAGCATGTGGTGATTAACAAGCTTTCTAAGTGGCATTCTTCGCAGAAAAAGAGGGTTTTTGCTTTTTTTTTTTTTTAAATAAATCAGTGGGTGGGGGGGTGGACGTACATTAATTGAGAAGCAGTTTCATTTATAGGGACTTTGACAGAAGACACAAATCAGCGTTGGGTGAATAGACCAAGGAGGAAAGAAGATTAGGAGGATGGTATGATCAGTAATTAAAGATTTCAGGGCAGGATATCTCTGTAGTGAATGGAGAACTGGGGAGCTCCTGGAAATAATGAGTATAGCCACATAAAGAAGAAAATAGGAACTAAGCTATTTATTTTATTTTATTTTTTTTAAAGATTTTATTTATTTATTTGACAGAGATAGAGACAGCCAGCGAGAGAGGGGACACAAGCAGGGGGAGTGGGAGAAGAAGAAGCAGGCTCATAGCGGAAGAGCCTGACGTGGTGGGGCTCGATCCCAGAACGCCGGGATCACGACCTGAGCTGAAGGCAGACGCTTAACCGCTGTGCCACCCAGGCGCCCCGGAACTATGCTATTTAATAAATAATAGTCCTTTTCTAGTATATTAGGAAAGAAGATAGGTTTGAAAGCATCCATGGAGAGCACATAGGGATGGGAATGTGTGATGTATGCTTCAAAATTTGAAATTTTACTTGAATCATACAGAAATTCTGGTAAGCATTTGATAAATTAACTCTTAAGTTGGTTATGGAAGAAGAAATGGTGCCATATAGTTAGAATTGTAGAATTGTTAGAATTGAGAAGTCATGAATCCAGAACAGTGGCTGTGTGGATTCAAACATATTTTGGAATGTAAATCCATTGTTCTGTGTGTACAACATTTCAGAGCAACTACTGGAAGCAAGAAGGTTTTTTCACACCAATAATAACGGCCAATATTAATCGAGTGCCTACTACAGCAAAGCATTATTCTCAACAATACTTACATTATCTCCTTCAGTCCTCACAGCAGCCCTGTGAGGTAGGTAATATAATTGTTATAAACTCCATTCCACAGACGGATAAATTGAGGCATAGACTAAATAACTTCTGAAAACATAGTTTGGCTTCAAAGTCAGTACTCTAAGCAGTATGCATAAATTCTGTTCAAAATCCAGATTCCCATTCTCAAGAAAAACTCTCTTGAAGGAATCCTCCTGTATTATCATGAAGGTTAGGGAACACTGATTTCTTTTGTGCTTCTGTGATCCCATGTATCATTTTCCCTATACAGTTTGCATTCTGCTAAAATCTGTATGAATCGGTAGATTAAGATGAGAAAGATGCTGTTGTTTGTGCTGAGTACAATAGATTTAATATATAAAATTCTAGATTAAATATTAAGAGATTGGAAAGAATATTATGTATCCACTCAGCACCCATGAAAGAATAGAGTAAAACTGGTAGCTAGAACATGTAATAGATTAAATTTTGAGCCACTGGAAAATATTCGCAAATGTCTTTTTGCTATATGCACTTCATTGCAGGAGGCCCCAAAGTGTCTTATGGCAGCCTAGGTTCACTAGAATCACATCTAAATAGATTATAGCTAAGTGTAGAACTTGAATAATTTTCCTATTGTTTATGCCAAATGTAGCAATATCAAAGTCATTTTTTGCTCTGCATAGATCCCTTATCTTTCTATTTTTTTGTGTCTTTGTCATACCCAAGCTATCTCTTTATTCCAAGAGCCTTCATAAAGTTCTTGAATGTGAATTATTTTAGGTGATATTTTATTTTAAATGCAGTGGGCCCTAGAGCACCTTTTGTTTCAGATAGGAGGAGATGAAAACCGACTGCTATAGGTAACTTCTGCTATGGGAATTATTATGACAATCCTAAAGGAATTGAGACCATTAGTTTAAGAACATGAGAGCAAAATGCCAAGGACATTTAAGTAGCTGCTTTTCTTGCTAAATGTAAGCTTGAATGATGTCTTTGTTCCTTGAGCTTGAATAACAATTTTTCTTCAGGTCTTCTCAACCCCTAACAAGTGGTTCACCAAATAAACAAATAAGAATGGAGAACACACCAATTTCATTAAATGCTCTATTTGAACAGGATTTTCTGAAACTCCTAAAATGATTTTAAGTGGATATGTATTTAACTTTTAACTATAATAATGTAGATTACAGTTAATATAAGGGGAAAAAAGGCTAAACAGAATTTAAGGACCCAAAACATGTCTTCTTCAACTGATACAAATTCAGATGTGAAAGGCCTAGGCTGATTTAACTTTGCTCACAAGTACTGTTACCAATTTTTAGTTCTTTATTGAACTAATTCTTCTTGTTTCTCTATCCTGTTTATTAATTCTGTCTCATAAGCTAAAAAATTCATCAGATCTCTAAATTAAACAGTAACAATAAAACTACCACATTTCATTCCACATAACTGTGGGGTCTTTCTCCCTTCAAAGCTAAAATTCTAAAAAAAAGGGGGGGGGCGGATCTATATTTCCTATTTACAATATGCTCCTTCTGTTCCTGAAATAGGGGTCTACCATGCCATCCCACTGAAATATCTCTTTAAGTTATAACTAATGATTCCTTTTTGCCTTTTATTTTTTCCTAAATTGAGATATTATTTACTTCAGTGAAAAAGCAGGGAGTTCTAAATATTTTTTTTTAAATGTGTGCACTATATAAACCACAGACCTCTGTAGATATAATAGTATATTTGCATCATTCCAGAACATTCTCCATGCCACCTTATAGATGTGCTGAAAGAAATCAGAATGGTTATTCTCTCTGGGGGGATGGACAATGCATTATGATTTCATTCAACATAGATCATTTTTTTGTTGTTGTTGCAGAACTTAAAATAAATGGAATCATACAGTGTGTACTCTTTTGTATCTGGTTTCTTTCATGTGAAAATATTTTGGAATTCATCAAAGTTGCAGCAGAAGTCATTCTGTTTTACTACTAGGTGCTTTTTGTGAAATGAACGTACCTCAAATTATTAATTCATTCTCTTGTTTATGTATATTTGGATTGTTTCCAGTTTGGGTCCAATATGAGTAAAGTTGTTATGAGCATTCTTGCACATGTTTCTTTGTGAACATGTTTTCATTTCTCTTGGGTAATTGCCTAGAAACAGTGTTGTTGAATCATAGGGTAAATATATATTTAACTTTATGAGAAGCCTCTAATTTTCCAAGTACATCTACTATTTTACATTCTTAACAGCAATGAATAGAAGTTCTAGTTACTCCATATACGTATCAACATTTGGCATTTTCAGTGTTTGTAATTTAGACTCTTTTAGCACGTAGGTACAATATCTCCATGTGATTTTAATTTGCATTTTCCTAATGACTAAGGATGTTGAATCCTTTTTCTTGATTTTATTGTTCAGCCATAAATTGTTCAAGTATTTTGCCCATTTTTATTGAGCTGATTATTATTATTATTATTTAGTTGTGGGAAACCCCTACCTCATACCACACACACAAATTAACCCACAATGGAGTATAGAATGAAACATCAAAGTTACTAAAACTGCAAACTTTTAGAAGAAAACTTAGGGAAGTATCTTCACAACAAATCTGGTAATTTCTTAGAAGGGACAGAGAAAGCACTATCTATATAATAAAATATTGCCATATTAGATTTTATAAAAATTAAAAACTTATGCTCATCAATAGTGACCATTAAGAAAATGAATAGGCAAGCCAAAGACTGAGAGAAAATATTCACAATGCATATATCTTACAAGTTCTTGTAGGAAGAATATATAAATAACTAATGATCTTTTAATTATTAAATATATGGGCTTTTCATTTCTTTCATGGATTATTTTTTCACATCATTTGGTCTTGTTTGACCAGTCACTTCTTGAAAATTTATTCATCTTCATTGTTGTTGCTTTCCTTATTTGTTCATTTTTTATTCTCACTAATTCATCTATTTTAATCATTTTAACTGCTTCTTTTGGAATTCCTCTGATGTGTTATCCAAGATCCTTTTTATTATTATAATTTTATTTTTTTAGAAAAAAGAAGCTAGTCTATTTTTTTCCCCCTCAGTGGTCTAAATTCTTGCTACTCACAGTGTGATCTGTCAATTGGCAGCACCAGCATCTGCGAGCTCTTTAGACTTGCAGAACCTCAACACCTGACCCACTACATCAAATCTGCATTTTAACAAGATCCCCAGGTGATTCCTATATACACACATTAAAGCTTGAGAAGTAGTATTGTAACATATCTATGATTTCAGCTGTCTCCTCTGCTGACAGTTCTTACATATTTAGTACATGCCATTCTAATGCGGTCCAGATTTATATCTCAGTGTGTTGAGTATCTCCAGATGGCTGATATTTAAGTAGGTATGTAAAACACAATATGTTCAAAAACAAACTCATTATCTTTCCCTTCTTTTATTCCCATATCTCAGTTAATGGAGAGGTGGTCAAATAATTTTCATTTTATAATGCTAATTACTAAATTTTTTTTAAGTAAAGAAATCTTACAAAAAAACTAAAATGGTGTTGTACTACTCAGTTCTTAATTCTATATGGTTTGGAGGGTACAGACTGAGTTATTATGGAAAGAAAAGAAAAGAAAGAAAAATAAATAATAATAAATAGTCAAAATAATAGAAATAAATAAATGGGGATAACATATATTAATTCCCTAAAAGAAGGATAGTTACTTATGATCTTTCATCCTAAGTAATCTTTGAGTTCAAAACTTAAGCACCTTTTCCTTCATGTAACCGACTCAACAATTCATTTACAGGAGAGGAATATAAAATGCTATGGATTTTGCTTATGTCTGTTATATGATTTCAGAATAACCAGCATAATTTTTATCTTATCAAAAAATATCCATCAACAAAAACTAAAAATAAAAGTTATGCTTTTATCGAATTATTCCCAGTCACCAAGAAAGCAAGCTGTTAGACTCCGATGAGAGGAGCAAATGCAAAGGATTTGATTTACATTATATAAAGACTAAAAATTACTATTGAATTGCTAGTATTGAATTACACATATCCTATAGGTACTGAGTCCAATGACAGTTAAATTTTTAGTGAAAATACTTCATTTCATCTCATATGTCAGAACATCTTGATAATCATGTTGCAGAAAGGATTTTTCCTCACCATTTCTCCAAGGTGAAGATCCAAATTCATGCATTCTACTTTGACTAAGAAAGAATTTTCAAGTGAAGTTTTTTTTTTTTTTTAATCACTCATGGCTCTTTTAAAAAAAAAAGGGGGGGGTTAATTAATTGTCATACTTCAGCCTGATCCTAAACTAAGTTCGTAGCATAAAATATTCATAAGCGTGACTGAAAGATGGTGTCTCCACTGTGTTTGGGTTATAATAATGCCATTAGATAACAATTATAGAGAGCTGCTCTGTCCTCACTTTATGATCATTGTTTCATCAAATTCATACAATAGCCTTATGGCATTTAGAAAGTTATAGTGACTTTCTTATAATCTCATAGTTAGAGAAATCCTACTCAGGATTGCTGGCTAATTCCAAAGTCAATGTTATTAACCACTCCAACATAGAGGGGTAGAAATTTATCTTCATCTTTTTCTTTCACTTCTCCTATTTGGAGAAATAATAAAAAAGAAGAAAATCTATCCCCTCTGTACATCTGGAGGGTAAATTTTCTGCTCTGTGGAGTCAGAAGGAGAGAATCAGTCAGAGAAATAATAAAAATGATGACAACTGTGTCAGTTCTATGGAGGAGAAGAAAATGAATCACTTCATGACATCAGGGTGCATTTGGAAAGTAGGACTTCAAGTAATCCTAGAAAGAAGCTTTATTTCGGGGCGATGTGTGAATGTGTGATCCTCTCCCATGCACCAACATGAGGCCAAAAAAGTACCCACTCATTCCCTATAGGGGCAGACATCCACCTCTCTCTCTCTCTCTCTCTCTCTCTCTGTCTGTCTGTCTCTGTCTCCATCTCTTTCTCTCAGCTTCAATGTTAGTATGGACCTCAAACTTACTACTGGTACAAATAGACACATGAGTGTTTCCAGCTGAGAAAACGAATTTTTCACACATTGCTGGATTCCTAACCCTGAGCAGACACAGCATCCTCCCAGCATATAGGCTTTCTGAGTGAAATCAGTGCTGCTGACAGGATCCACATTTTCAATCTATATTCATCTGCACGGCATCATATCTTCTTGGGGAGGGCATTGTCATACAGTTGAAGCTAATGTTCTGTCAGGCTTTTATCTTGCTAGTCTATCATTACAATCCCAACTGAACCAGAAGGCCTCAGGGGTTTTTTGTTGCTCTCAGTCAATCAGTATGGCAGTTACCAACACACTGATCCAAAGGAGGCAGTCACTGCATGGGATTTCCACATTTGGCATCTTTTCCTCTTTCAATATAAGAAATCTGGAATAGTTAATTGGAAAATACTGAAAAACATTAGATCTGCAGTATTTGACCAGGCTATGAGTTTCAGTTAATATTTGTAAATTTCCAGCCTTCTCTCTAGCTGCTATCAAAAAAAAAAAAAATGGCTACTAAAATGTAAAGTTCAGGAAGAGCTTTTCAAGCTAAATGCTGTTAATTGTGTCTTCTTAAAGAGTTAATATTTAGATTTTGAGGGAGAAAATGATTCTAATAATGTTAAATGCATATGGGACTATTTAAAAATATATTTTATACTATGTACATTTTCCCATAACTGGGATTTTCCCCTTCATTGTTTTTTCTAATTTTATGGAAATTATTCCAGATATATATTTTCCTGCCTTTTGAACATAATTTAACTTTATTCTAGAGAGCTTAGAATGTCATTATAGAGATGCATTATTGTGCTATGGGATAGTGACGCTGTGTTGGATTCTATATAACTTAGTAAGTCAGGTCTTCCTGTAGGGAATGAATTTCTTTCTTTTTTCCTACTTTCTATCTATCTATCTATATCTATCTATCTATCTATCTATCATCATCTTTCTTTCTTTCTTTCTTTCTTTCTTCTTTCTTTCTTTCATTCTCTATATATGCTTATCAAGTTCCAATTATTTGTGAAACACTGTGCTCAATAAATATCAGTAAACTAAAATAGAATGTATCTTTGTCTTCTTGAATTTAGTCTAGTCTGAGGTGTGTATAGATAGAAAAAATACACACCAAAAATTCATAATTCAAATCTAATAAATGCCAAGAAGATAAAGAACAGGATGTCATTATAGAGAGGAGCAGAGTTATCTAATTAGATTAAAGAGTTAGGGAAAGATTCTGAGGAAGTGAAGTTTTACCAATGAGATTTTCAAAATTAGGAATTAGCTAGAAGAAAGGAATAGCATGTACAAAGGACTTACTGTCGGAAAGATCTCAAAACACCAAAAGCCTGGATAAAAGGTTAGTATTGTTGTAGGAAAATATGGGAGGGGGGTTTCAGAAGGATATTGTGCTGTCTAAATGTTTTAAAAGAAAGAAATTCTAACTACTTCCTAATAAATTATTTTAAAATTTGGGGAATATAGCTATAGAGTTAAGGAAAATTTGATCCAAAAAGAACTCAATATTCTTAAGAATTAATGAGGATTTAGGTCAAATGCAGATATAATCCACAGGTTACCTTTATGTTTGTTATTCATCATCAAATTTTCCCTTAAGTTAATTGAGGATTCCCCATAGAAATTAAAATGAGTCTGACAAGGGATAAAACAAACAAAATGATTAATGCCAATTTAAACCCCCAAGTCATTGTTTCTCAGATTCCTACCTCATTAGACCTCAGGAATCTCTATAAAGGGATTATTAAATAAATGAATTCTTATTTTAGTTCCTGTAGTACATTGCTAGTGTGAAAATAGTTTATATGTGAAGCAAAGTAAATTATGGTAAATTAGCATAAAGTTTAGTATTATAATTGCCAGCAAATCTCAAAATAAAGTAAATGTCTATTTGGATTATTATTAAAATCAAGAATAAGATGAGCTTCCTCAAAGAACCTCCATGCTTTATTTTATTATAACATAGAAACAATTTTCTTTTGGAAAAAATGATCAAAACAAAAATGTATTATGCTTATAATTCACTTGAATTATCAATTATTTAAATAAGCATGTAGAAAATATTTTACTTCCTGAGAATTGATTTTTTGTTGATTTAAAAAGAGAGAGAGAGATTCTTAAGATGCATGGATTGCTTCCGAAATTCATCCTAAGCATTGAAATTCATTGGCCAATTAACGACACTTAGTATATGTTATCCATAATATACCCATAAAATTGATCATTAAAACTCATAGCAACAGATCTTCATACTAGAATGTATGTGTACTCAAGACAAAACTAATTCTAGTGCTTGCTAATATCAGCATTATTAGAAAACCTTTTCCTTGTTTTACTTTTTAAAGTAATTAGAAATTTGCTTAAAAATCCCCACTGACATGAAATGTTAATATTGGTGCAATTAATGAAATGCTAATATTTATGAATTAATTGGCAAAAATCTTGATGAAAGAAGCTAACAGAAATCGTTTATGCAGAATCTACCAGAGGACAAGATTTGTCCTTGGTGACTTGCTCATTTTGCTTTCAGATTGTTATTTAGTAAAATAGTGATATTTCAGTAAATTCTTGGTTGAAAGAGTTCTCTAAGTCAAAGTTAACAAGCTAGCTTTTAACATAGATATGTTAATTGAGAATATTGGAGGTGATATTTCTCAGCCACTAACTCAGATAAGCAGGGAAAAAATGTAGCTCTTATTTTCGAGGACTTTGTCTCTATCTGGAGCTTCCATTCTTCTTGACGGTCAAGCATGTATAGTATCAGTGCAATTCATGTGGCCTCTGTTATTTTAGGATTAACCTAATTAATACGGTGTTTACTTCACTATGCTCCTCCCGGCATCTCAACTAGGTGCACCTGAATTTCTGGACATTATATCAGGATTGGCTCAACCTTCCTTGATTCAACCCATTTTCTATTTGCAGTGACATATTGTTTTCTTTTTTGGCACCTTAGCATCACATCTGAAATTCACCCCTGTCTACCAGCTCTTAGTGTCACAGTGTCACATCCTTGGTCCCAGAAGAAAACAAATAACAGCCCCCCTGCCATGTTACATGGGCTGGGGTTAATTTGTTTAGGCATGTTCTATCCTCCCAAACTATCTTGGTCCTAAAAACTCTCAGCAGGGCTGGGTGCCTGCTAGGGCATATAGGCAGGGCTCAGGTCCTGCCTACTGTCCATGATCCTACTGTCCTAGAGGGGTCATAGCTGAGGTAACTCTCTTAGCAAATATTCTTCACAAGTTTTTTCTTTTTCTTCTTTATGCTGCCTGGATTTCGGATTTTGTACACTAATAAGCCACAAATTGATACTATTTTTTTCTGGTTCCACCACAAAATCTTCTTTTTTGGACAATGATGGCTTTATGAGGGTTCAGACAACAAGTGAATAAATTTGCTGATGCCAAAAGACCAAAGAGCAACTTGGTCAACACTTCACATTGTGCCATTGTTATGTATTTTCTATATCACTGTAAAACTTGACACTAAACGTAACTTGGAAATTAAGAAGTTATAGATGAAAAGATTTCAAAAAAAGGAGGAAGGAAGTAGGGAACAACATATTAACGTGTGATCCAAAAACCAGACCTTTGCAAAGCCTTTAACATAAACCCTCCAAAATGTCATTAAACTTAGGGATAGCCAGGGCAAAATAGTAAATTGAGGAAAAAGTCTCCCATCTCCTCTTTACTTCTTTCTTGAAAACACTCTTCCCTTTTTGCACAATTTTCTCATGTATCTAGGCCCAGCTTCGGATGATTTTAGCCCTGATGTTGTATTAGCATCTTATTGTTAAAAACATTTTCCTTTAGAATCTTTTTCTATAGTGCCAATGAATATGAAGTTATGAGTCAAATGTGAATCTCAGTAAGGGCCCTCTAGAGATGAATTCTTATCACAAATGTATCCAAGTTATTTTGATGTACAAAGCAAGTCAATGCTGAAAACTATTTGTGTCAGGCTGGTTACTATGTTGATCACCCCATGGATGTGGATTGGACCATATCCCAATTAACAGGTAAGATGTTGAGAATTTGGGAGAATTTGAAAGGTCATCACTCACACAAGGGATTCCTGGGAAGAATAGAGTTGGCTGTTGGCACAAACAGATCTGGGATGTTTTGAATAGGTCAGAAGAGTGTGATGGGGCTTTGCTGTGGGATTAGGAATTTGCTAGGTGTAGGTTGGCAATTTTCAAGTTTTGAATATTCCACAGGGGCCAAAGGAGGCATGCATCAGCATTTTTATCAGCTTGTTTAGATGGGAGGCTACTAGCGAAGGAGAAACTGAGGCTTATAAGAAGTCAGTGATTCGACATGAAAAAATGGGTTCAGGTTCTACTGCACTGGCATTTCCCTGCTGTGTGAGAATGCTCAGGGGTCCCTTACTCTAGAAACCATGGACAGCTTCCTCACAGACTAAATGAAAATAAAGCAAGAATCGCTAAAATACTAGGCTGACTAAACAAATTTGGGGAACAAATATTAAGAATGCGAGAGTCTAGTTCCTTCTTTCCTTTTATACATATTTCCTGAACCAAATGTGGGATCACACATAGAGGAGCAAGGGCATGCTGAAACTTTGTGATCCCCTGATACATCTTTTCTAAAGGGCTAGAAATTTTAGAGAGTATAAAAAGTTCTTTCATTCTTCCAAAATTATGTGCTAATAGAGTGATGATATTTGTAGGGCAAGAACAAATATAAAACATTCAAGGTAGATTTCAAAATCAGGCCGCCATGTATTTCCTCTTTTCTTTTTTCTTTTCCTTCCTTCCTTTTTTCTGATGAATGAGTGCCTATTTATTTATGAAGCGAAGTACCTTTTCAAGTGCTGGAACACATTAATAAGCAAGAGAAATCACCCATCCTTATGGAGTTTGCTCTTTGTGGGTGATGACAGAATTTTTTTTTAAAAAAACCCAACACACACACACACACACACAGCCTTAGCCCTATTAAGTGCGGTGAAGGATACTGAGTGCTTAACCTAGCCTCAGTACAAAGGAAGGCAGTCCTTGGGATTGATGGTTAGCCTGAAACCCAAATCATCAGTCTGGAGAGTCTTGGGAGAAGTTAATGCTGGGTGACGCTGGGTGCAGAAGTTCCCATTTTCTAATTCTAGTAGTTATCCAGCATTATATTTAATTGGCCAGATAGAAATAGGGCAAAAATTGAAATGGGCCTCTTTGCCTCTGTAATGAATTAAATAGTTTTCCATAGCATTAGCTGTAAATGACACTACTGAACTGACAATTTCTTTCTTGTTTGGGCTTCATTTAAACTTCTGAATGGTATTAAGAGGTTATTAGAGATTAATCTCCAATTAGGTATTCTGATAGCCCAAGAAATTGTCCAAGGGTCCCTCTGGCCATACTTTCTTAGCATTAAAGTGATATTGAATTAATAATATTTTGCCATCTCTTCAGACCTTTAAACTCCTGTGACTGATGTCCGATCATTTAGCCCACTTAAACAGAATGTCACACTGTGAGTTTTCCATTCTGAATAGGTCACCATAGGCTAGTGCTCATTAGTGTTGAGTGTCCATTTCAGAAGCTGCAGCAGCCACTCAGCCCCAGTGTTTTAAGAAAATAAGTAGAAAGTTGTTTTCTCACAAATGGGAAGGTTATGAAGACGATGCCATATGTCAGTATTATTGTGACTGCAAAATGTCATCGAGGCTCTATAGCGCTGTATAATGCTCCTACGTAAGGCCATAAAATCAGGTTGGGAGAGTGAGTGAGGCTCACGGCATAGTTCCCAGACCTATCTGGAGTGTTGTGCACAGGGTAGAGTCAAAAACCTAGTATCGAAAGCAGGGGTGCTGGCCAAAACAGTTGTGATTTATGTGTGACTCTTGTGCACCAAAGCAAAACTTGAATGAATTAATCAAGTACTTGCAGTGAAAATTTAAAGGGAAAGTTAGGAAAGAGTAACTTGAGAAGAATCTCCCTTGTTTTGTTTCACTGAAAAGTTAAGGGTTTCCTTTCCTTCTCTTGTATCGTTTTGTTTTGTTTTTAAAGCTTACATCTTTACTAGACTATGAAAAGATATATCACTTAGGAACCTATTTTGTAATTAACCTGTCCCTTTCTTTACCTCATTTCTGTAACTACACTGCATACACAGGCTATGTGCACTTTAGTAATAAGACTCCTAAAGGTATAAATTATGGGGCTTGTATAATTATAATTTCTAAATTTGGAATTTCTAAGGAAGGGCGTTATGGTAGAAAGAACTCATTAGTAGGCTTGGATTAGATGATTTTTGTAGACATCTATTGTTTTTGACTCCCAGGATTGCTTTCTTCTGGTAGGAGCTCTTCCGTTTGATACATCCTTTCTTCATGCCCACTTGTCTGCACTTTTGTGCAATTATCAATGGAGATAACTCACCTTCCAGAGCTACAGGTGGCTGAACATGTGACCCAAATTACACCAAAAATTACTCTCTTCCTCCTATATTTAGAATGAAAATATAAGAAAGGGAGAATGGTGGTCTTTGATTTATCCCTATGTGGAAGATTTAAGGGAATTCCTTTATTTAAAAAATGATTTTATTTATTTATTTATTTATTTGTCACAGAGAGAGCACACAAACAGGGGGAGCAGCAGGCAGAGGGAGATAGAGAAGCAGGCTCCCCACTGAGCCAGGAGCTGTATGCGGGTCTCGATCCCAGGATCCTGGAATCAGGACCTGAGGGGAAGGCAGACGCTTAATCAACTGAGCCACCTAGGCAACCCTTAGAGAGAATCCCTTTAGTTTCCTCTTATTTATGTGCTGAAGCTGCCCTTTATCCCATACATTTTAAGATCTGGCTGTAACAGATTCCCTCATTTTGGAAACAATTCTATTTCTTTATAGTATATTCAATTTTAAGGAAAATTAATTCTTTGGGTTGTGATCTAAGAATATGAACTGATACCATGATATCAAAACTTTCATTCAACCAGTTAAGCTAAAGAAATAATTACTTGGACAAAGACATTAAGAATATAGTAAATATTCCTTATGTTCCACATATGAGTAAAACCATATGAAAATTATCTTCCCCTGCTTGACTTATTTCACTTAACATAATCCCCTCCAGTTCCATAAATGTTGATGCAAATGGTGGGTATTCATCCTTTCTGATGGTTGAGTAATATTCCATTGCATATGTGGACCACATCTTCTTTATCCATTCATCTGTTGAAGGGCATCTCGGTTCCTTCCACAGTTTGGCTATTGTGGACATTGCTGCTATGAACATTGGGGTGCATGTGCCCCTTCTTTTCACTACATCTGTATCTTTGGGGTAAATACCTAGTAGTGCAATTGCTGGGTCATGGGGTAGCTCTGTTTTTAACATCTTGTGGAACCTCCCTACGGTTTTCCAGAGTAGCTGTACCAACTTGCATTCCCAGAACAGTATAAGAGGGTTCCCCTTTCTCTGCAGCCTCGCCAATATTTGTAGTTTCCTGTCTTGTTAATTTTTGCCATTGGGGAAGGGAGGGAAAACTGAATGGGAAGAAATCAGAGAGGCAGACAAACCATGAGAGGCTCTGGACTCTGGGAAACAAACTGAGAGTTACAGAAGGGAGGGGGTGGGGGGATGGAGTAACTGGGTGATGGGTATAAAGAAGGGCACGTGTTGTGATGAGCACTGACTGGGTGTTAATATGCAATTAATGAATCATTGAACACTATATCAAAAACTAATGGTGTACTATATGTTGGCTAACTGAACATAATAATAATAATAATAATAAAAAATATAGTAAACATATCTGATTGTGTTATAAGGGAATAGTGTGTGTTGGGGGGGATGGAACATTGAAAACAATCAGTGTGAACCTTGAATTTGGGAGACCTCAAATTCCAGACTCTGGAATTTGCTGTGATGTAGTACAAAGGAACAGGAAAAAAGAAAACCCAATTTCTAGACTATGTCCATGACATCCATGGCCTTGTACCCTGATATCTGTGAATTTCACTTATCTTATCTATGAGGTGATAGAGGTGGCTTAGGTGATCCAAAGATCCTGTTTAGTTCTATAATCATATGACTATGTATTGTTATTCTATAACCCATGGTAACATGTTGGAATTTTCTGAGCACAAAGATGACAGACTAAAAACCACATTTTAGAATCAATTTTTTAAAATGACATTTCCGTAGTTAAAACTGAAATAAAATATCTAAATTATTCTTTACTCATCATAATTTTAAAGACAGGTTTGTGAAATACATAGACCTTTAGAGCAGGAAAACTACTTGGGATTACTAGTTAAAGTCAAAGGCCAATTAGTAAAGCAAAATGCAGATCTAACATATTACGTACAAGTTTTATCTGGTGTAAGGAAAATTCATTCAGGAAAAGCAATTCTAATATACATGAAAAAATATCAGCAACAAACTGTAACAAATTCTTTAAGAGGATATTTATTGTTTAAATTCACAATTGCCTAACAAGGAAAAGTAAATTTATTTTGATTATTTGAACTGATTTTAAATTGAGTTTATAACTGACAGTGTTGAAATGTTGAGAGGACCTTTTTTTTTTGATAAGAAATATAACACAGAAAAAAAGCACAAAATGAAAACCAAAACGTAATCAATTATTATAAAACCAACATGTGACTACCACTCAGATCTACACACAGGTCATGAATTATAACCTACTGCCTTCTTCCCATCATTATTTCTTTCTCATCTCCGAAGGAGATATCATCCTGACATTTATTGTAATCACTCTCTTGGTTGTACCATGCTTTTACATCTAATCATAGCTTACTTTTCAGTTTTTTAAGGTTTTTTTCCTGTTCTTTTAGTTTTGTATTAATAGAAATATATGTAATGTCTTTAACTATGCTTGACTTCTTTCACTTAACATTATCATTGTGAGATATATCTGTGTTGTTGTGGGAAACTATATCTCAGTCATTTTGGGTGCTGTCTAGTATTCCATAATGGATATGCTGCAATTTATCTGTTCTATTAATGGGTATTGGAGTTGTTTACACTACTGACTATAAAGCATACTACTACGAACATTAACATACATGTATTTCTTTAATCTCATATTACTTGCATTTCTACTGGGTAAATTATAAAGGGTGGATTTCCTGAACTATGGGTTATATGTATGTTCAACTTTAAGAGATAACATAAAGACATTTTCTAAAGAGATTTTAGCAATTTATGTTCCAAGCATCATTGTATGAGAGTTTTCATTGATCCACATATGTAACAACATGTATATAGTTAGTATTTTTAATTTTAGCTATTCTTAAGCTTGTGAAGTAATACTTCATTGTGATTTTAATTTGCATCTCACAAATTAATAAGAGGTTGGGTACCTTTTTTATGTTTATTTCCACTTTCATATCCTCTTTTGTGAAGTGCCAATTCAACTCTAATTTCTTACATCCTGGGCTTGATAATTTTCGTTATTTTTGAACAGTTCACAGCTATTATCTGTTCAAATATGATGACTGTTCTTTTCTCATTCTCTCATTTTTCTAGATCTTCTTATTGTATATTTCATGGTTGTTATTCTCTTTCTTGTACTTTCCTTCTTTTGTCTTTCTGTGCTTCATTCATTATCCCGAGTTATCATTCAGTTCACTAATTCTTTTGTCATCTATATTTACCTGTGCTAATCCAATCTGCTGAGTTCTTAATTTCAATTATCATATCTTTATGTTGTGAAATTTCCACTTTTTAAAAAAAATTCTTTCTCTGTTAATATTCTGCCACTTTGTTTTTTATTCTATTTGAACAGAATAAAGTGGTTACTTTTTAATTCTATGATTTTACTCTAGTATCTGGACCATGAGTAGATCTTCTTCTATTTTTTATTATTTCTGCTGATTTGATTCATGTGATTTTTGTCTCCTATTGTACCTGGTTATTTTTCATTTTGTTGAGCATTATTTTTACAAAATTATTTGTAGAAATAAAATAATCTGAGATCTCTGACATTATCTTCTTTCAGATAGGATATAGGTTTTCTTCCTAACCTGGGGAGTAGTAGGAAATACCAATCTTGGATCCAGTTTATTTGGAGATGAGTTGCAAGTCCCTGAAGAGGTCGGTGTATTTCTCTTTTAAATTTATTCCTAAAAGGTAGTGTTTTAGTATCCTACCCAAAGCAAGGGAGATTCCTTAGGTTTCCTCCACCTGACACCCTAGACACTAATCTCTGTCCTCTTAACCCAACAAGGCTACAAAAATGATCAACAAACAATTAAAAAAAAAAAAGGTGGCCTCAAATTCCAACATAACCTCCCTGAGCTTATATCTTCCCTGCCCAGTAATCCTTTATTATTTTATTAGGTCTTTTATTCATTTGAGCAATTTTTAAAATATACACACATATGTTAAATATTATAAATAAAAGTATGTGTGTATTTTTTCTTCATTGGAGGGCTTTTCCAAAATAATATACCATTTCTGGAAATGAAAATCCCTTATTTGGTTTAATCCATTTTTACACTGCTACTATAATTATAATTTTAGAAGAGACCTTTCATTTTATTCCATTTTATTCCATTCCATTCCATTCCATTCCATTCCATTCCATTCCATTCCATTCCACTGAGGATAACATCTAAACATCTTAGCTCATAATTTGTAGCTTTCTTTAAGATTAAAGATTAATCTTACCTTCCAACTTTATATAATTCCATTCCCTACCACTTGCATTATTATTCTAAGGCTATGAAACTACACTGTTCCCTAGTGACAAGGGACAATCTAATGTTCTTTTTCCTTTAACTCATGCTGTTTCTGCTGTCAGAGTATGCTTTCATTGTTTGGTGGTAAAATCCTATTCATCTTTCTAGACATCTTTAATGTCAACTCTTCTGTGAATGTAGGTCCTAAACCCATCTCAAACATAGACACAGAAACACACTGCAGAACTGATCATTCCCTCCTCACTTTCTGACATGATTTCCCATGTAGCTTATAAGTAAGCCACACTAACCTGTTTCCTGAAACTACCCTACTTCCACACCTTCATGCTTTTGCTCATAATAATCTCTTTGCCTAAAGAAGACCCATCTCATGCCTCAAAGAGACTCCATTGATTCTTTATGGCTCACAAAATCTGAGTTAATACATCATTCCTGCTTATTATAGTTTGTCCAGACCTCACTTTGTCCATACATCAATTATAGTCATTGTATTTATTTTCTAAATTGCTGGTCACATGTTTTTCTTCCTGGAGGAATAGAGCATCACTAATTTATCTTTTTTGCCCAAAATTTAAAACAATAATTGATGTAATCATAATATGCGATTGATGTACAATTAATATGTGATTGATATTAGAATAAATGCATAAATGAATGCACGAATGCGTATAATGTTTCTCTATTTCACTAGTTATGAAATAGTTTTCCACAAATGGCTTCAGAAATTCAGTTTATATAATGGACCCAAAGTTCAGGTCATCACATTTTCATTTTTCATGATAGTAGAGGAAAATGGCAGGAATTAATAAAAGCCAGGCACAATTCCAAAACCTCATTTAGCTGGTATTTTCTCTTGCTTCCACCAAAGTGTGACTAACAAATAGAATGATGCTTTATTCTCTCCATTTGGGTTTTGCTTGTTAGCCTATAGTGGATATATTATTGAGCTGTGAAATTGTTGAAAGCACTCATCTCCAAACATTAGTAGACATAAGAATCAACTGAGAAAATTGTTAATATTACAGATTTATGACCCTAAGTATCTGGTTCAGTAGGGCAGTTTTGGATCCCAGGGATAAGCATTTTATTAAGTGCCTTAGGTAATTCTATTTCAAGAGATTCTATTGCTACCATTAAAAAGGCTCCAGTTTCCATGTAGTTATTGGCCTACTAATAAGCAAACCACTGGGAACAAAAGTAAAGCCTAAATAGCCAGATGCTGAGTTCTGGAAAGCTGAATAGAAATATCTTAGTTATATGCGTTTGGCATAGTGAGCAAAATGAAAGTCTATTCTTCAATATCTAAAAGGGGCATAGATACCAGGCAATAGTAGTAGTGGGAGGGAATTTATCAATTGCTTTAGAAATAAATTAAATATTGCTTAAGAAAAAAAAAAGTCAGAGAGAGAGAGACCAACTTAAATTAAGAACATATGTTATCCTTAAAGGTATTTCTCTGGGCTATAATCTACCCTAATCCCTACAAATACTTTTCTTCTAATAATTCCTCTTTCCCTTTGTCTGCCTGCCATTCTTGTAAGTGATGATACCTAATGAAGATTATGATCTGGCAACTGTGATTTGACAGACCATGAAATTGTTTGTGGAATAGGTGGATGAAATATAGAGTAGAGATTTTGATTGACTCGAAGGAATTTATTAATTGATTTCAGAATATTGTCTAACCAAATAAATAACTTTATTTAGTTCTTTGAAAATGTATTTTGATTTGTTCGTAATGGGCATATCAGCACTTTTTAACAGATGGCTCCTCAAGTTCATGGCCTTGATGGGACTCATTTGGTTAGAAAAACACACATGCATTTGTAAGTATGGGCTAACATATACAACCTTTCCACCTAAAAAGAGAAAAGTGTATCATGTTTTACAGTTGTAAGCATTAGTATGCAATGGCATGTTTTCTATTTTTTTTCCAGTTTTTTTTATAGCATTACTTTCAAATTATACCTGTCATTTTGAATTAGGAGCATGTGTCAGTATTTGGAAAGAGTAACATGTTAAAGTATGAGCCCAACTCATATGCTGTATATGTGAAGTTGTTAGCATATTCTGGCTTTCTGAATCCACCAAGTAAGTTGGCCAAGATGGAAACATTAATTGGAATATGTGGGTGTGCTCTGGGATTTTTATGGTATATCCATCGAAATGAATGATTGGCCAAGAAAGCATATTTAGAATTCATATGTTGTAATTACAAAATATAATTCTCCATGGATCACATTTTTAGCTGTGTTATTATTTTAGTTCTTTAAAATTCTGATAATTAGCACATTTAGATGTTATTTGCTTTAATATGGGGCATTTAATTTTTTAGGGGTTTATCATAAATGCAAAAGAGATCAAGAAAAGAAGAAAGGTTTCATGGTTGTGTCATAATGTATCAATGTAAATAGCAAACTCCTAATTTTTGATGGAAATAATCACTGTATTTTTTTATTTCCACCATTAATTATTTAACCAGTAAGGGACAGAGAGACTGTTTGAGTTGTAATTGTCTTTCCTCCAAAATCCAAGTAAATATACTTCTAAAAGTGAAAGTTAGAGAATGTTTTTTATTTGTTGATTTTGTTAAGTTTTGCTTGGGGACTAAATTTATTTTCACTGACAGCAGTGGAAAATAAAGCGCTAAAAGGCCATGAGAAAGAGAGACTGAATGTGAGACTGACGATCTAACAGAAATACTCGAGAATTTTAGACAAGCATGAAAACCTGTGGGAACTTCTAAGAATGATTTTGGTTTACGTATTACTATGATGCTTCTACCTTTCTGCTAGCAAATATGTGCATGTTTTATATCACAGGCCATATTAAAGGCCCAATTCACACTGGTATTTTCTTGGTTATCAGGGCTTTATTAGCATAAAAAGAATTATGTTTATTGTTCTTAACCATGTGTCCTGAAAAATTGTCTTTATAATAATGACAAGCAAGACAATCACATTTTACATAGGGCAGTCTGGAATGTGCACAGTCCCTGCCTTGAGATGTGATGTTCAATTAAAACAAAAATGAGGGATATTCTGAAAGATAAGGCTTATTTTTGTATTGTGTCTGTCAACTTGTTCCTGCACACAAATGCTCCGTTTCTTCCCCTTTATGTCTCTGCCCTACTATATAAAAGGATTGATGTAGGTAATAAACCTGACCTACTTCCCAGATTTAAAACTGCATCTGTCGGTAACTTGCTAAAGAGTTTGATCTCTGATGAGCTAATCAAGGCTTATACCGTCACCCCAATAGGGCACACATGGAGTCATAAAATTGTTTCACCCTATTATGTGTAAGTTGGAATAAAAAGGTATTAGCACACTGTCAGCACAAATGCTTCTAGAGTTCTTTTTCTTGAAGAAACTGATCTCCTCCGAAGACACAGGACCAAAGTGAAGAACAGGACATCTAAACTACCATTATCTACCTACTTTCTTATAGGAAAATACAGATAGACATTTCTCAGTCCTGATGGGTAAGAATAACAGGAGAGCATATATGATTTTTAAAAACAGACACGTCTTAGTACTCAGTCAGCAGCTTAAAGAAGAAACAAAAGAAATGCTTTAATTGGCCTTTTTGGATGCATGACACACATCACTTCTTAAACAGAATACAGCTCCTGTATGAGTGCTTTTTTATTTATTTTTTTTATCACTTATTAGATGAAATACCAGTGGACTAACTGGGATGCTGGCTAAGCTGGATCCTGAACCATGATCAAAATTAATCATGCCGTCTGGAATTCAGTGACAAGCATTCGAATGCCACATTGCAAATGGTAGCATCTGCTTAATACCATGAGCCCATTCAACATTGATGTATAACAGCACTAAGATAGGACATGTTTTCGCCTGAAAGTGGAATGAGTATTTATGTGATTAAATGGTGAAAAAAATGAACTTTAAAACTGAAGGATTTTAGAAATTGTTCAATTATATTATTGAAATTAAATTGTTAAATTGTTATCCTGTTTGAGAAAAGAAAGTGAAATTGTTAACTATGAGTTTACTGATTATAAATACTTACTTACATTTGGTTAAACATCTTAAGTACCCATAGAGACATTTAGACAGCAAGCTACTGTGAATATTAGGCAAGATTTGGGTAATTAATAAAAATGAGGTGTGAAACTATTCCAGGGAATTAATACTAACCTTCTACTCTTCCCTTACATCCTCCAATCTTGAATAAATGTACATGTTATATACTAGATAATGAATTAAATGCTTATGTTACAAATTAAGCTTCAGGGGTGTCTGAGTGGCACAGCGGTTAAGCCTCTGCCATCAGCTCAGGGCGTGATCCCCGCGTTATGGGATCGAGCCCCACATCAGGCTCCTCTGCTATAACCCTGACTCTTCCTCTCCCACTCCCCCTGCTTGTGTTCCCTCTCTCGCTGGCTTGTCTCTATCTCTGTCAAATAAATAAATAAAATCTTTAAAAAACAAAACAAAACAAAACAAATTAAGCTTCAGAAACAAAGCAATTAATTTATCTTCTTTTTGCTGTAAGCATAAACTTAGTTCAACATGGAAAATGTATACTTTCACGATACAGTCAGTTCTGCTGTCATTCAATGTGTTTATTTCTAAACATTCTTTTGCTATGCAAAATCACAAAGTAAAACGCGGGAACTTATGGGGAAAATGTGATTAGGGTACAACACCCAATAACTTTATTATTGACATTATTTTACAATTATGATTATGATTAACATTAAAAAATAGGAACCCAATGAAAACGGTAGCACAGTTTTATACATATTAAGCGGTTAGGAATAAGTAAAGACCACAGTAAGTATGGTACTTATCTTGAAAAAAACCTGAAGTGGAAGTGCTTATGGGAGTGGGTGTCAGAAGAGATTCAGTTTATTTGGGAAGAGGGTTATCTTATAAGGAAAACTAACACCGTATAAGGGTAGGTGTGTCTCCTACAAGAGGCAGCAAGCGATGGTGGCTGGTAGATGTTTGAATGTGCATCTTGTATTACAATGAAACTTGGGTCAGCTGGGTGCAGTTTTCTGGATTCACCTAGCATTTCACCCAAATGAAATAGCACTTAACTAAACACAACTCACACTACACTCATTGTTCCCTAGTGTATAATTGCATTGGGCCAAATTTCATTTTTAAAACAAGCGTTATAGCAAAATGGACTCAACTGGAATCCGTGAAAATTTTAGTTGTAAATTACATACCCATTATGTCATAAACCTATCATGATAAAATTCTAGTATTCGGAAATATATTTCTATGGAACACACTTATCCTTATGCAAAATTTTTAGTAGGCAAAGATTTTTGGGGATTTTGCACTTTTGGCTTTCTCGGGTTCAATTTCATAGTCCACCCTATATGAAGGATAACTGTATTTGTCAACTCTTTACAAAATTACTCTTGAAAGATACTTATACAAATCAGAATCTGTTAAGAATAATCAATGAATAAGGAAAAGAGTTAATTTTAATTAAATATATACTATGTACCAGAATCGGTGCTACAAATTCTAACTGCATCATATCATTTGTTCCCTTTGGGCCCCCATGGTTGTTTTGTTGGTTTGCTAATATACCCATTTTACAGAACTGGCCACAGCAGCTTTGAAGTGGATAAGTAATTTTTCAAAGTGCATGTAACAGGTAAGTGCAAGGCTAATTATTTTAGCATTCTGATTCAGGCTCTTTAGCACCACTCACTTAGAGATAATTTTAAGTTCTTGCATGGAGATTTGAGAGGAAGAGACTGTAAAATCTCCCCTCCCTTAACTCATAAGTTCTGTACAGTACAACATTATGCCTATTAACAAATTTATTGCCCTTTATATCTCTTGTGTGGGTTTAGTTCGTCTTATCAGAGAATTTAGGAGACCACATGTAGAGATGCATAGTCATTATCCTTCCTTTAATTCAGAGGAAAAGATGTCCCTTGGGTCGAGAATCTAATTACCCTGGTTGTGGAGTGGGAAGAAGAGCATTGCAAAACATATATTCTATTCCGGGTTGGTGAAGTTGTGGTCAAATAGGGGATCTTTACTTGTTACCCATTTTTGAAGAAGCTGATAGAAACTATAAACTCTCTTTTCTGGTAAGTGCAATAGACACTTGATTAAAGCCCCTTAAAGTAATGTATCACCCATTTCCTGCCATCATTCAACAGCATTATCCTCAAGTGCCGCTTGCTTAAGGACTGAGGAATGGCAGGAGGGAGAAAGGCAATTGTAGAGATTTGGCCTGAGGAAAAGTTGGTTTTCTGCCCAGGAAAGTTACCTGGCTACTACTAATTCCCAGCTCGATGATGCCTGCCGTATTTTGCTCTTTTTGAGGCTTCATTTCTGCTATTATTCTAACCCTTTCTCCACCCATCAGGTATCACTTAGAAAAACACAGCAGGTGCTCTGAGCCTGTTTGTCAGAAAGTATAGATGTTTATATTTGGTTGCCAGTTTGTAAATAAAAATACAGGATGTAGAGTTAAATCTGACTTTCAGATGCACAACAAATAATTTTAGAGTCCAAGTATATACCAGATATTTCATGGGACATACTTACACCAAAAAAATCATTCTTTTAATCTGAAATTCAAATTTAATTGAGGGTCCTGTACTTCATATAGCATCCTTCCCTTTATAAGTAATGTATTCCAAAAGGCAGGTGTCCTCAGCAAGGCCCTCCGACAGCCTTCCTTGAAAGATTGCCTTGTTTGAAAAGCCATTGTCATTTCTTTAAATTAATTGAAAAAAAAATGAGTTAAATGTTTTGCTTCAGCGTCAGCCCCTTAGGACTCATAATATCCTATGAGAAGGGTTGTCAGCATCTTGAATTATTGCCCAGCTTCCATAGTGTAGATAAAGGCAGGGTTTTAAGAGCTTTTATTTCCTCTTCTGATACTGAAGATAGATTCAAGCAGTCTTTATGCATACATTTATGAATGCCTATTTATATGTGAAATAAAAGATTCCATATTGTTCGACTCTTCTATGTTTCTGTCTTGTGAGCAACACAGTCATGCTGGTATTTTCCCGAACAAATAAAGAACAAAGCCTCAATGTATGGCATCCAGGACAAGTGAAGATTTTCATATCAGCTCAGATTTAGCTAAGCCTATTGCACCTAAATGTCTCTTTTCGAGACTTTTCAATCTTGGCCTTCCAAAAATATGCATTGAATAATGAACTTCAGAAACCAATTCTTTCTCTGTGGCATTTATTCATGCGATAAAGCCCACAAAGCTATCTTTAATTATTACTGTATAGGATATCCCGTTATCTTTAATTATCACTGCCGAATGGTTGCAAAATCAAATACTGCTGGCAATCAAGAGTCATTATACAATAGCGTGATTGCATCTGTTCATATTAACAGATAAGCACAGAAAATCAAAACAGTGTCTGATTTAACCACTAAAACTGTCTGAACAAAATATTGTATCTAGCGCTCTTAATATCTTGCGGTGACTTTGATCTGATTAAATTCCAAAGAAACATAACCACAGATGCAAATGTTCTGGTGTTTCTGAAATTAATATTGCTGAATTTCACTGGACTGAATTGCTGGAATCCTAGTGAAGCAGAAGTGATTATAGGCACAGTATAAACTTATGATAGGAGGATATCTAAATCTCTGAGGCCGCAGGTGCAGGATTATAGCAAAACCCCAGTGAAACATTCAGTGTTCTGTCTAAATACCCCAGTACAAAATTAATTAGGCAGTTGATCACATAATAAAGCTATGAAGGATGATCTAATGGAAACTAGCATCTCAGAGTCAATAACGAACTTGATTCTCTTATTAGATGCAGCTGATTTTCAGTACTGCCATTTACAAGATTGTGTGCATAATAGAAGATAAAAAAAAAAGAGGGGGGTTCTATTTTGAAAATGAGAACTCAGTTACAGTATTTATCTCTGTTGGAAACTATAATATGTAAGCAATGTAGAATTTGTAGATAGACATATCTGCGAGTAATTCTCTAAGATACTTGCCTGAAAAGCACATCAAAGAACAGGGAAATAATGAGACAGGCTCCAGCTGTTGGATTCCTACAGCTTTTGATTTGTGCTCTACTAGAAACTCCAGGTTTTGATCCTGTGTTGATTATTTCCATGGTACTGAAGTTGATTTGTGCATTATTTAAAAACAGACAGTAGGCAGCAAACAAGGAAGAGTTTGCAAACTACATCTTAAAGGACATTTTGTTTCTGTCTTGTCATTTCCAGCATTCCACTTAGGGCTCCGGTGATGTGCATGGCTACCTGTAGAGGAACACACATTAAAAATGGAGAAGGTGCAGAACAGAGCTAATCAAAGGTTTTAAAAAGAAATCAGGATGATATTGCAACTAAAGTGACCATGGCATTCTGGGACTAGGGGATGTAAGAGTGCCACACGTTCCATGTCGATTTTCAATTCTGTAAAACTGTGCAAATGATTATGAGGGTGAGAACAGCTGCCCGCTTTGAAACAAGGAATATTTACTCACATAGACACTGTGTGGTTAAAAATTACTAAAAAGTCTGTCAGCACTGGGCAGCCCTCTTCCTGACGCATGGCTTCAAGAAGTCCTTGCTAAAAAGGCAGCCCATTTTTGAAAGAATTCATTAGTTGTTTCCTCTAGCTCATGTTTTATTTCCTAATACAAAACAATGTGAATTTTTACAAATTTGGTAATACAGTTTTCTGGAGAACTCTGCCCAAAAGTGTTTTTGTGTTCTGATGATAACAGAGTAATGTAGGTCAAGGAAGAGCCGGTGATTTCTGCGGCTGTTCGAGTTTTTGATGCTGTATTTCAGCTGGTGGGGCTTTTTTGTTGTTGTTGTTGTTTTGTTGTTGTTGAATGCAGGAGTATACAAGGTGAGCTGTTGTTTGGTGTGACTGTTCTTGAGAAAAGAAATCCAGCTAGCAAGTTACTTGATTTGGTTGTTTGTGAGCTCCTTTCAGCCGTTCTTCCTTCTTTCCTTCCTGATCTTGCCACCCTCCATGGGCACAGGTATAAGTATTCTATGTTCATAGGTATAAGTCATGAATATTTTTAGAGTTGCAGCTATACCTGGGCTTATGTGAAATAACACAAATTTTCAGACAAGTTTCTTGTATTCTAAAAGCTCTATATGGAGCTAAAAGCAGTGAAACAATGCAGCCAGAAAAATCTGAAATAAAAATATTTAGAAACAATTAAGAAAACAGTAAAGTTGCATGGCATTTAATAGAAAGCTATTTGTTCCAAGAACATAGATATAAATGAAAATTAGTATAATTTTATTTATTTTT
The DNA here is from genome assembly GCF_002007445.2 of Ailuropoda melanoleuca. Lineage (NCBI taxonomy): Eukaryota > Metazoa > Chordata > Mammalia > Carnivora > Ursidae > Ailuropoda > Ailuropoda melanoleuca. The sequence goes on along the minus strand of NC_048220.1, from coordinate 92,429,142 downwards.
TAAAGATTTTATTTTTTTAAGATTTATTTGTTTGAGAGGGAGCATGAACAGGGGAAGGGCAGAAAGAAAGAGGGAGAATTGCCAGCAGACTCCCCACTGAGCATAGCCTGAAACAGGGCTCAGTCTCAGGACCCTGAGTTCATGACCTAAGCCAAAATCAAGAGTTGGTTGCTTAACTGACTGAGTCAGCCAGGTACCCTAAAGATTATTTTTTAAGTAATCTCTATACTCAACACAGGCTTGAACTCACAACCCTGAGACCAAGAGTTGCATGTTCCACTGACTGAGCCAGTGGGCACCTGGCAGGCTCAGTTGGTAAAACATGTAACACTCAATCTTAGGGTCATGGATTTGACTCCCACATTGGGTTTAGAGATTACTTATAAAAAGAATTAGATAAGTATAGTTTTATAAGAGTTCAAATAATAGGATAGATGAGCTGAGATTAAAACCTATGCTAAGCTAAGAAAGAAAAATAAATTTGAAAAATTCCCCCAAAACAGTAAAAAAAAAAACCTGATCTAGTGAGTGTGTCTTGTTTAGTAACTAAGAAAGATAGCCAAGCAGTTTTTAAAAATAATTTAATCACTTAATAAATAGGCATTTTTAAAAGAAAAATATAAAATGCAGAGAAAAGAAGAAATAACATAATTGCAAAAGAGAAAACTAGGGTTACATACTTCTCTTTGAGTTTTGCTTAGTTTGCAAACACATTATTAGTCAGAAATTACTAGTCAGATTGGCTAGGTTACACAGCAGTGACAAATTCCCAAATTTCAGAGGTTTAACAGAACAAAGGTTTGTTTCTAATTTACATCATATGTCTAATGCAGGTTGGCAGGCCTTCTGCTTCCCATAGTCACTCAGAGTCCCAGTCTGTGGGAGGCTCCACCATATTATAGCTAAAGTATTTGAAACACATGACCTCCAAGTTTGCTGCGGTCGATTAAGAGAAGACAGGAGGCTCATGCAGGATGTTTATAAGATCCAAGCATATAAGTGGTTTATATTAGTTCTGCCACATGGTCCCAAATTTACTGCAAAATAAATTGACAAATATAGTCTTTCTAAATGTCCAGAAGAAGTAAAATGAAAGAAAGAGTTGGAACAATACAGACTTGTTTCTGTCTCCTCCCACACTCCCAGTTTTGGACAAAATTTGAATTGTTATGTTTTATAGTTTAACTTTATTTGAATTAATGAATTATGAATATATGTTTCCAATGTACAAAATATTTCATCATGTAAATATTGCACCCTTTACACAGTGCATTTTTTTTTACTGTTGTATTTGAAATTCCACATAATTTTGATGTAAAGTGTAGCAGTAAGGTTGTAGCTAAGAGTGTGGCTTTTCTGTCAGAAAGAACTGTATTTGAATCAATGTCCCCTTTCCTTACAGCTATGTGGCTTAAGGAGATTCCTTAAGCAACTTACATAGATTCAGTGATATATTAGATGGAAACAATAATGTCTTTCTCATTTACTACCTTGAGGACTAAATAAGGTAATAGGAAATACTTAGTTCACAGCTCACTATTAAGAGAATAAGCCCAGAATAAATGACAGTATTGGAGGTCTTTATGATGATATTGGTGATGGCTTCAGTTACTGCATAGAGTTCTTGCAGGAACACAAGCTTAGGAGTTGAGGTTAAAAGATTTTTCTCTAACACAGCAAGTCTAAGGCTCACATAAATTTTGCCACAATTTAATCCTGAACTGAAGGATCATCTATATTGCCAGTGTTACCTAGGTACATTTTTTGGATTAGCTCATATTTGGATGGAACCTGAATGGTTTCATGAGTATGGAACAGTACCGTAATTGTGTTCGGGGATCACCCTGCACTGTTCTTCCATAGCTAGCCACTGCTCTGTGAGAGAAGAAAACGTATGCCATCTGGTGCTTTAAAACAAATAAACAACCAAACCCTGAATCACAAAGATATATCTGTAAGGATGTTTCTCATAGGAGTATTTATAATTACAAAGACATGGATACAATATAAACAGTCATCATTGGTGGTAAATTAAATTATGAAACATAACACTAAATAGAATATAATATAGGCATGCAAAAGGAAAAGGGTAACTTGTATCTCAACCATTTATGTAGAAAGAGTTCCACAATACTGTGTATTTTCTCTGTGTGTGGTTCCTCTATTCTTCCTTTACTGCCTTTCCTTGCATAAAGTGAATATTTTCTATTATAGTCCCCACACATCTCCAACAATACTTGGTCTTGTCAGTCCTTGTTCATGTTAGCCATTCTAATAGGTACACAGTGGTTTCACATTGTAGTTTTAAAGTTTTTATTATTGAAGTATAGTTGACATAAGATGTTATATTTGTTTCAGGTGTACATCATGGTTTGACAGTGGTATACATTATGCAGGGCTCATCAGAGTGTATTTATCATCTGTCACCATACAATGTCATTACAATATTATTGACTATATTCTCTATGCTGTACTTTTCATCCCCATGATTTATTTATTTTATAATTGGAAGTGTGTACCTCAACCACAGTCCAGTTTTAATGTGCATTTCCCTAATGAATGACATTTAACATTTCCATATGCCTATCTATGTATATGAATATATATGAATATTTATATAGGTATTTATATATGTAATATATATGTATGTATATGTATGTAATATATATGTATATATGTATGTGTATGTAATATATATGTTATTAACTAATATATAGGATATATATATATGTGAGTTGTGTGTATCTTTTTGTCTATTTTAGTATTGGACTGTTTGGTTTTTGTTCAGTGAGTTTTGAAAATTATATATTCCAGATATAAGGCATTTATCAAAAATATAATTTGCACATATTTTCATCCAGGATGAAATTTGTCTTTACATTCTCTTATCAGTGTCTTTTGAGAAATTTTTGTTGTTTGTGAAGTATGATTTTTTTGTGTCATTTCATGAAATATGCTTTTGATATCATGGTCAGGAGACATTTGCCTAAGCTGAGGCCACAAAATTTTCTTTTTAACATATTTGTAGTTTAAGATTTGCATTTATGTTTGTAATCCTTTTTGACTTAATTTTCATATATATGATGTAAAACATAGATTGTAGCTCTTTTTTTTTTCATATGGAATTTCTAAAGATCTAGTACCATTTGTTGATGACTACTATCCTCTCTCCACTAAATCATCTTTGTACCTTTGTCAAAAAGCAGTTACCATAGTGTGGACCTATTTCTGAAGACTTCAGTCTGTTCCATTTATTTATTCATCATTTTTTTTGTTTTGTTTTCTTTTTTGTTGTTTTGGGGTGTGTGTGTGTGTGTTTATTTTGCTGATAGCACCCTGTCTTAATTCTTTAGCTTTCTAATGAAATCAAAGAATGTTAGTCCTACAATTTTGTTTTGTTTTTTCAAGTTGTTTTGGTTATCCAAAGTCCTTTGCCTTTCCCGGTGAATTTTAGAATAAGTTTGTTAGTTTCTGTAAGGAAAGTCTGATGACCTTTTGTTTGGGAGGCATTGAATCTATAGATCAAATTGGGAATAATTGATGTCTTACCAATATTGAGTCTTCCAAACCTGAACACAACATATCATTCTAATTATTTAGTTCTTTCATTTCTTATACCAATATAGTTTTCAGCTTTCTGTGTATAGATCTTTTATATCTCTTATCAGATTTATCTCTAAGAATTTCGTATTTTGATGCCAATACAAATGGTATTTTTATTTCATTGTTTTGCTAGTATATAGCAATTCAGTTTTTAAAAATATTGATCTTACGTCCTCCAATCTTATCAAAATCACTTATAAATAAAACATTTTTTCTATCAAATTTTCTACGTAGACTACCATATCATCTGAAAATAAAAACCATTTTTACTTATATTTTCCTGCTTTACAACACTGCCTAGAACCTCTAATGAAATATTTAATGGAAGTGGCAAGATTGGATACCTCATCTTTTTACTGATCTTAGGTTGGAAGCATTCAGTCTTTCATCATTACTATTGTATCAACTATGGGGTTTTTGTAGACATACATTTCCAGGTTGAGGAAATTTCCTGCTATTTCTGATTTGGTAAGAGTTATCATCCAGAACGGATGTTGGATTTTGTCAAATGTTATTTCTACATCTGTTGAGATTTTCATGTACTTTGGTTCTTTTTATCAGACTTGCATTTCTGGAATAAAATCCTTTTAATAAATTTTTAGTTTTGATTTTATAAAATTCTATTAAGAATTTTTTTCACCTATAATTATTGATGATATGGGTCTGTAGCTGTCTTTTCATGTAATGCCTTTGTGCAGTTTTGGTATCAAAGTAATGATAGCTTCATAAAGTGAATTGGGAAGTCCTTTTTTAAATAATTTTCCTGGAAAATTTTGCATAGAATTAGTTATTTCCTCCTTAAATGTTTTGTAGAATTAACCAGTGAAGTCATTATCCCTTGTCCCTTCCACCACATGAAAGTACAATGAAAAGTCTGCTACCTGGTATATGGTCCTCACCTGACATGGCTGGCATACTGATCTTGGACTTCCAGCCTCCAAAACTGTAAAAAATAAATTTATATCGTTTATAAGCTACCCAGTCTGTAATATTTTGTTATAGCCACCTTAAAGGTTAAGACATTAGTCACAAGCCTCACCTCATATGTTTCCCATCTCTCAAGAATTATTCACCTTGATTGCCAGATATCTAGTGTCTTAAAATTTTTGTTTCACATATTTTGTCAGTTTTAGGTTGTTTCAGTAGAGATTGGAAATGCATTCCTTGTTATTCCATCTTGGTCAGAAGTGGAAGTTCTATTTATTTGTAATTACATGAGAAAGTTTTATAAAAATTAAAATAGTATGGATTAATACAGAAGTCTCCCTTTAGTACTCTGCAATGTCAGTCCCGTTCTCAGAAATAACCAATGTTTTGTATCTTCCAAGACTATTTTCTATACATGTTTACATACATATATCTTCACATAGAATAATATATTTCATGTGGGCATTTTCAAAACAAACAATGCCATATCGTTCATATTGTTCAGAAGCCTGCTTTTTTCATCCAATGATGCGAGACATTTCCATTCCCATACACAGAAGTCTACCTCATTCTTTTGAATTTCTTCAGTAATGGTAAAATAGTCTGTTTAATCATGTCCACATTGATTAAGACTTGGGTTTTTTCCATTTTTTCTGTACTGAAATGATAGATGCAATGAGCAGCCTTTTATATTCCTCCTTGTGCATTTGTACAAATACTTCTCTAAGACATAAGGCAAATAGAATATCTAAGCTAAGAGGTAAGCATATTTTAAAATTTGATAGATAGTATCAAGTTGCCCTCTAGAATGCTTCACAACAATATTGTGTATATCAAAGAACTTCTTCCTTATTTTTTCTCAGCTCTTATTAATATGTAATATTTTAAAATGTAATCTGTCAGATAAGTGTGAAGTGTTTTAATATTATTTTAATTTTATTTTAATTTCTGTAGTTACTGGGAGGTCAAGCATATTTTCATATGTTAGCTATTTATATTTTCTTTCCTGTGAACTACTTCTTCTTATCCTTTGGCTATTTTTATAGATACCTGTTTTATTGATTTGTGAGTGGTTTGTGTGTTTGTGTGTGTTTATAAACTTTTATAATCAACAAAATGTCACATTTTGGAGGGGAAAATATCTGAAGCCCATGTATATAAAATAAGGCCATTTCTCATTTCCCATCCCACCTCTGCACCTTCCATAAACTACTCTATCTCTCACCAAGTGAGGCGCCAAGTCCAGGGAGCGGCCCTACTCTTGTTCCAGTCACATATGGCTTTTAGTCTATATATTGTGTTATTAGGATTACTTTTATCTTTCACACTAAACTTTAATAACAACCTTAGTCTGTTTTTTTTTTTTCCCTGAGTGTGTATGTTGGATAGAAATTAGATATTGTGGTTAATGTGGAAATTTGGACCAACTTAAAGGCTGTTTAATGGCCACTTAGTCTGAATTAGAAATATGGTAAGTAAGGCAAGCTCTGGAATCCAGATTATATTTTATGATTTTTTCTTTTGCAAATGGCAGAGCCATGGGTATAGACCAGCTTATACAACTTGAATAGAATTGTGTAGGAATTGTTATCTGAGACCCAGCTTCTGAGAATATAGGTCAGACTGAGTCAATTTATCAAGGAAGAAATACAAATTCTTACTTTTTAATTTTAATTGTAACTATCAAGAGTTTACGTAGGATAATCCTCAGCCAGGTTGAGGCAAATACCTAATACAAGTGAAAACTCTGAACTGGTTAGGTCTCACTTGTTGTATGAACATAAAATAATTTGTTTCAATTTCTTTGACTTGACAAGGTACATATTACATAATTCTTCCAGTGACTATTTTTTCACTCACTATAACCACTGGCCTTTTCATGTGGATTTTCCTGGTGAGCTCCTTGAGAGTGAAAGACTGCTTCATTACTCTTTGAATCCCTCTCAGCCTTTGGCACAGTGCCTTCCATGTCTCTAGGAGCACTAGGCTCAGGAAAATGTTGACTATTATTAAAGAACAGTATTTAGGATGCTGCTGATATTGACAATAAAAGTGATACTGATAATAATGACTAGAATTGAGTTCATGTTGTGTATTAGTCAGTGGCCTAACTGCTAATTCACTTCTTTTTATTATATATATATATTTTTTTTAAAAGAAGA
>NC_048220.1:92410962-92422328 GCF_002007445.2 Ailuropoda melanoleuca | reverse complement strand
CATATTTAGTGGGGCGGGTTCTTTTTACAAAGATGGCAGAGGTATAGGAGGACAAGCACATCACAAGACTTACTGGCTAAAACAAGTCACATGACTAAGCCCAAAGTCAAAGTGGAAGTTGTACACTCCATCTCCAGTGGAAATGCCTTCAGAGTTCTATGAAAAAGGGCATGTATTCTGACAGTGGTAAATAATGGAGTCAATAATTCAGTATATCATATCTGTACTGACCAAGCAAGTGGTAGAGAAAAACATTTAGAGACACCAACAGCAAAATTCTGATTAAGCCCTTAAACAAATGTAGAAGTTTGAGGCAAAATCCAAGCCAATTTTTATTTAATCACAGTTTTCTTCCACCCTTCCAACAAATGTAGATAATATTACAGTCATTTCTAGAGTAATCAACTGTGGTATCCCAAACAGAAGATTATAACATCAGCTGGAAAATGAGCAGCAGGACAGTTGAAGGCTTAAAAAAAATCTCACTTAGATTCAAGTGATACTTTGCAATAAGGAGAGAGGGTAGGGCAGGGAAATTAAGAAATTAGCAACACAAACAAAATGGTATCCCAACAGAAGACTGGCTCTGTCATTAGAGGAAGTATCAGAGAGAATCTGAATATCAGAAAATGAAACATGAAGTAAATGTGACTGGCCTTGAACAGTAAACACTGAAAGATATTTATAAAAAAATAGGTAATAAGTCAAGGAAATTAAAACAGAGAAATCAAAGATTTTCTTTTGCTTCACGCCAAGAGCATTATCTTGTGTATGTTTCTCTTAAAGCTTCTTAAGCTTATGGCATGAGGGGTACAGAAGAGTATAGGAGTGATTATTCCAGTGTTTCAGTCTTTAAGAGTCAGAAATGGGCGTTCACATCCAGGCTCTGTACTCCTTTGCAGGTTCACAGTTGGGTATGCCTTATCCTCTCTTGAGACCGCCTCAGAGCATCTGTACAGCTGTGTCAATGGCTGTGTCCAAATGAGGATCAGAGAGCAAAGCGGAGACATAAACATGTACATAAATAAAACACTTCATATTACTTAAAGATAAAAATAATAAGGGGAAATGCCTCATGAAGTAGCAGTCTTTCTGCAATAGCTGAATATTTCCCTGTAACTTTTCTGTATTTTTCAAGCAATTTTCTTTATTTTCCCTTACATGAAATGACATAGACCTGCAATTTCTCACCTCTTGGTCCAAACTGTGTGTCATTTTGTAGTCTCTCAGTCATTTACTGTTTTATATCTGTATAAATGTGTATACGTATGTATACACACAGGGCAAAAAATGTGAACATTGTCTTGAGAAAATGTTCTTTATACCTAGCGTAACAGAAGGGACAATAGGTATGATCTTAAAAATGCATTTTGATAAGTATAAAAACAAGATAAAATAACTGTTTCATGAGGGAAAGTGTTCCTCAATTCCCTATCCTTACCCCATTGAAGGTAAAGTTGCTATAAAATGGGATTAAGTTTATCAAAATGGGATGAATGTAAGACCACAATCTCCCATCACTTTCCCTACTTCTCAGGCCAAGAATATATTAGATCTGTTCTTGTATTCCTAATGGAAAAACAGATACATATTTAAGTACTAGAAGTCATAGGGTCATTAAGAAAAAAAGCTGTGATAATTTTTTCTGAAAAAATCTGATTATGATTATAGAAATCCATGGTGTGTCAGGAGATAGAATGAATCCTCTGGCTTGACTCCTTTTCCAATATTTCATAGAAATAATTGACACACTTCCTGTCTCTTTCTCTTTGCACACGCAAATCATGGGGATTTTAGCATGTTGGTATATACCTAGTATAGACTGGCCCATGAGATAATAAGCCCAATAGGAAGTTACTATCTCCTACCCAAATCATTCACATAACAAAGGGAAGAAGTTTTGCCTTGACCTTAGGAAATACATACTGCGTTTCATATCCTACTTTCTTACATTCATTCAATCTGTGTTTCTTTAGTGAGTATTTTGCAGGCCAGATATTCTGATAAATACCAAGGATTAGAAGATTAATGAGGCAAGGGCACTACTGTTGAGAAACTCATAGATGGTCTAAACTAGAAGATAGCATATAAACAGTTATAAAATGATGAGAAAATATCAGAGTTATAGACAGAGCTCTGTGGAAGCAGGAAGAAAGCAATTGGCTTTGTCTACAGTAGTCCAGAAAAGCTGCACAGAGAAGGTGCACATGTGCTGTATATTGAAGTATGATCAGTAGTTTGCCTAGTACAGATAAAAATGGAGGATATACCAAGGGAAAAGAGCCTTTGCAAATTCACTGAGACATTCTCCACCTGTTGCCTGCTGATGAGTAACCTGTAGTTTAGATGTGATTTAGAAAACAGAATGGGAGGTCATCAGAGAGGGACAAAAGACCAGGAGAGACTCTTAACTCTACGAAACAAACTGAGGGTTGCTGGAGGGGAGGTGGGTGGGTGGGAGGATGGGGTAATTGGGTGATGGGCATTAAGGAGGTCACGTGATGTGATGAGCACTGGGTGTTATACGCAACTCATAAATTATTGAACACTACATTGGAAACTAATGATGTTCTATAAGTTGGCTAATTGAATTAGAAAAAAAATTTTTTTTAAATGCACAGACACAGAGTTATTTTCGTAGAAACTGTCTCCTCCTATCTGTGCCCTAAATAAGGCTATGACGTAAGTCAAGTAAAATAGAACAGAACCTGAACTGGATGTAGTGTTTTTTTTCTGGGGTGCTTTGGTTGCCTTAGTTTAGTGTCTCTTGGTTTTAGCTCAGGTTGTGATCTCATGGGTTGTGAGAGCCAGCCTTGTGATGGGCTCCATGTTCAGTAGGGAGTCTGCTTGAAGATTTTCTCCCTCTGTCCTTTCCCGCACTCTCACGTGCATGCTCTCTCTCTGTCTCTCAAATAAAGAAACAAACCTTAAAAAAATTTTCTTCCTTCTGCTAAAAAACATTTCTTTTAGAAAAGTGATCATTCTTACCTTGGTTCAGTTCAGTGTGTAATCGTGTAAAATTTCTTCTGATTGATACAGGTAATGATATTTTGAAGCACATATAAGTAGATGATATTTGCAAATTTGCCAACTTGGCTTTGAACTGTATCTTATGTCTTTGTATAGTTTGTGGGGTGTTGGAAAGAAGCAAGTTCTTCCTTGCTATTAAGCAAAGCATTGATTTCACTGGAGATAGTGTCAGTGGGGGCTTCTTAAGTAGTCTTCCAGAACATGAGTTCTCATTTATAATGACAGATCCCCTTAAAATTCTCCATTATCTCTATTTATCGTATTGTTATATTTCCATTAAAAAAATAGAAATAGAGTTATAGCCATACTTTTGTCTGTTACCTTGGCCGATTCCCAGAAGAAGGATGAGAGTCACCTGTGTGTCTCCCTTCACCTACTGGCAATTAACATCTTCTGTGGCCAAAGAGCAAAGGTATTAGGCTGTGTATTTTTAAAAGGCAGAAAAAAATGACCCCAGACTTGATTTTGCCCTTTTTGCTAGTTTTACCTTCCTGATTAAATACTATCCCCTTACCTATTTACAGTAAGGACATTTCCTTCCTTTTTAATCTTATCTTCCTACGTCCCATCTATCATATTTATCCAATGTTTTAATTTTTCCTTGTCATTTTGATACACAACATTTTGCCTCCTTAAACTGTGAGACCACTCTTTTAACCAGACTTCCAGACTTGGCCTTACCTGTCAATGCTTTGACACTTGGGACCAAGCAGGTCAATTCAAGAGCCCTTCAACTTAAACTCTCTACCATTTCTTCATAGTCTTAATTGGATATCTTAATTGACAGTCATATGTGTGATTCCACTAATTACCAGCTATATGACCTTGATCAAGATCATCATGGCAGAAGTCCATCATGGAAGTGTACTATTTATACCTTGCCATCTAATCAATCTTTTCCCACCACAACACTTATCTTTCTTACCTTCACCCTCAGAGATACTGCTTTTCTCATGTGGACCTCTAAAATACAGCATAGTTCATTCTGATAGCTTTCTCACAAAATTTAGCCCTCCAGCCCCAAAATCAATGTCTCTGTCTTTCCAAACCTTTCGCTCTTGCTTGCTCTTTCTGTCTCCCTCCTTCCTTCCCTCCATTTCTATTTTATTTTTTATACACACACAATTTTAAATTGTAGTATTTGTTCATATTTAATAATTGATTATGTACACACACACAAATTTAGGTTAGCTTCCTATTTTTTTCTTGATTTTTTTTTCTTAAAAGGGCTTTGTTTTTTCAAGTTTGATACCGTTCCTACGAGTCACTTTTTTCTCCTAACACCAAGATGCTATTTACCAGCTTACTTATGCTATTGTTTTCCCTTATGTCTGTCCATCAGCATTCACTGATGCTGCCTATTTGATCTCTGTAGAGATTTGAGTTTATGACCCCTGGCATAGATTTATTTATAGCCACAAGCAAGATAGGATTTATTTCTAGAAAATTGAGGCCAAATTGTTAAGTAATTTTCCCAAAGTCATGTTACCCAAAGCCCAGTCTTTTAATTCAATTCAATATCTTTCTCTTAGACCAGTGTTTCTCATTCTTGAGTGTGCCTCAGAGATACCTGGAGATCTTGGTAAACAGATCGTTAGGCCCTATCCCAGAGTTTTTGATTTACTTGGTCTGGATTGGGGCCAACAAATTTGTATTTCTAGCAAGTATCTAGTCAATGCTGGTTGGGAGACCACACCTTGAGAACCATTATGCTTTGCCATTATGTTTTTTTAATATCTTTCCAAAGTCCTTTCAGCTTACCTTTATAATTAGGTGAAGAATGTTTACTCTGTCTTCCTTTCAAGATTGCTGTGAGTTCCAAATCATTGTAAACTGCCAAAAAAAAAAAAAAAAAGAAAAGAAAAGAAAAAGAAAGAAAGAAAGAAAGAAAGAAAGAAAGAAAGAAGGAAAGGAAAAGAAATCTGCAAAATAAATACAAAGTTTTTCTCCTTCACTAGGGCATAAGCTCCATGAAAGCTGAAGCATGTCTTGTTCATTTCAATATTTTTAGTTTTTGATAAAGAGTGAGCATTTTATAATTTTTTGAATAAATTAGTGAATCAAGGGCAAAACTCAGGGTTGGTTAAAATTTAATAAAAGAGAAAGAATATAGAAGAAGAGACCTGGTCCCTCCCAATCAATGACTTTTTAAATTCAAAGAAAATAATTCCTAAGAATGTCTACGCTTCTCTGATTTATTTGGTAGCTTAGTCATGCTTGTTTTAAGAATGCAAAAGGAAGCAGTGTATCATTTCCTGATAGTGCTTGTTGTAATAGTTTCTCTTCTGGGTAGGAAGAGTTTCTACATAAACATTCAAAGGATTGTAATCACTATCCAGAGACCGAATCCTCTGCCCTGACTGTTGGAAAATGACTCTATGCACTGACAGCCCCACAGGATGGGAAATGCAATAGCTCTGCTACTACTGTGTAATGTGGCTAAGCTTAATTGACTGCACCCATAAATAGTGGGAGAAAGTGAGAGTGTGTAATCTATACTACTCTTAAATTATTGTGTGGTACCAACTTGTAGACCTCCTGGAGAATCTTTTGTAGGATAAGCCATGAGATGTTTGGTTTTAGATTTTTTTGTTGTCCATACTCAGTTTTATTCACTTGTTCTTCCTTTTTCTTAAGTCTTATGTTCTTACTTTCTCAAACATATTTTCCTTTTGTTTTATCTTCCTTTGTATCTTTACACAAAGCCACTCTTACACCTCTTTTCTTACCTCTCCTTCTTACTGGATTCTCTGATCAGCATTCAGACATTAATAATTAAGACACTATTCTTATCTTTTCATTCCTTTCCAGATACAGCACTGTTTACTCTAATTTGCCCTGAAGCTTTCCAAAAATATTGTCTGTAAATGCTGTCACACTTTTATCATCATAATTACTACTCTTGTCTTTTTTTCTGTACCCATGACTCAAAAACAGCTTTGTTAAGGATATCAATAAAATCCATGTTAGAAATCCAAAGAACTTCTCGGTCCTCACCTTACTCAACCTCTCACCACATTTCACACAGTGTGACTTCTTGAAAACTTTCACTTGGCTTCCATACTACTAAAATTCTGGGCTTTGTTCCTTCCACTCTGAACACCCCTTTTCAGTGTCCTTTACAAGGTACTCTCTCTGCCTCACTCCAGACATCACAGTTCAGCTCTTCTTTCACTGTGTTTCCCTAGGTCATCTTCCACACTCATGATCCAAATGCTAATATTCACTACTTCCTATCACTGCACCATGCCTCTCATCTAACAGATAGGTTTATGAATTCATTGTCTTCTGGGGAGCTCTACTTGAATGTCTCTCAGGTATCTTCAGCTTGAAATGTCCAAAGTTCTACTCTTGAATTCCCATCTTCTCACTTCACCAACACTTGAGGTTTTCTCTCTCTGCCCTGCTATAACTAACTCACAAATTCATGCCAACATCTATCTCCACCCTATCCATTCATCCTCAGCTACACTGTTCACTCCCTTATCTGATTCATCATGTTGTCTCTGAAACTTTACCCCTCTTAGTCATCTGCCTGAAATGCTCTTCTCCCCCACTCTTTATACAGATAATCCCTATTGATCTGCAACTCTTAATGTAAATATCATTTCCTCAGAGACCTTCCCAGACCCCTCAGTCCCACTGGTACACTCTCAGAGCCTTTTTATCCAATTCTTTGGAACAGTTAGCTTGATTAATAATTCTACTTTTACATGAATGTTGTTATATATTTTCTTTTTAACATACTATAAGCCTTATGAGTGCAGTATACTTGATTGTTTTTCTTTATTTTTTAATTATTGTATCACCAGGGTGCAGCTAAGAACGTAATACATGTTAGGCCCTGAGTAAATATCTGTTGAGCAAAAGGTTTCCCTTACAATTTTTCTTCTCGCTACATTTTTTTCCTAGCTCCCATCTCCTTATGTTATTTCTCTCAGATGGATTCCTAACTCCCTCCTTCTCTCCCTTTCTCCCTTCCTTCTTGTCTTCTTACCTTTCTTTTTTACTTTCTTCATTCCTTCACAGAAAACATGGACTTGCAATTTAAAACTAAATGCTCTTATCTACTTATCTAAAGTTCATTCTCATTTAAGATAACTAGTTTAATTCAGATAAAGAAATATATGCCCAGTAGCCTGTTTTCATTTCCTTTTACCTCTCTCACTCACTCACTCTCAAATTTGACTGTGTAAGCCTAGACATTTTGGAAGAAAAATATCTTCTGGATAACCAAAACACATGATTCCTGTCTTAAAACACCCAGGACTAATTCCGTGTATTGATTCATTCTTTCATTTATTCATTCATTTAATCATTTATTCATTTAACTAACCAATTATACAAATCCTACTGTGTACTATGCACCTTTTTTTTTTTTTTTTTTTTTTTTTTTTTAGAGAGAGAGTGAGTGTGAGTGGGGAGGGAAGGGGCAGAAGAGGGAGAGAGAGAATCTTAAGCAGGCTCCATGCCCAGTGCTGAGCCTGATACAGGGCTTGATCTCACAGCCCAGAGATCATGACCTGAGCCAAAATCAAGAGTCAGAAATGTAACCGACTGAGCCATCCGTGAGCCCCTATTGTGCTCTTCTGTAGCCTAAATCTCAGATCCCTCATTTACTTGCTGAGTTGTTGCTGTGACAAATTATTTATTCCTCAGTTTCCTCATCTCCTAAAATAACTTATATTATGAGTTATTACATGCAAAAGTGTCTAACACATACTTAACTCCATATAATTATTACTTAGCATTATTTTAAACATCCTCATTAATTAATCATTACTTTTTCAAGGATTATGTTACATAATGTTGAACAAAATAAATTTTATACCTTCACATAGTTTACATGCTAGTGCAGGGCAAACTGTGGCTCTTTAACCAAATCTGGCCAACTAACCAGCTTTGTAAATAAAGTTTTATTGGAATACGGCTAGGTTATTTCTTTATAACTTGTCTAAAGCTACTTCACGCTGCAGCAGAGACTTTGAATAGTTGCTACAGAGATCATATACCCTGCAAAGCAGAAAATATTTACTGTTTTTCACTTCACAGAAAGTTTGTGGACCTCTGTTCTGATACAGATAGACATCCTTTCTTTAGGAGATAGCCTAAGTTATGGAAAATCCAGTGGGGTCGGGGAAACCTGGATCACTATTTCAATTTTTCCATTCTACCACTGTGTTCTTGCATGGTTTTAGCATGCCACTCATCTTCCCTAGGCATCAGTTTTGTTTTTTTTTTTCATTCCAAAATGGGCTTAATGCCTATCCTGATGTGTTCCTGCAAGATTAAATAATAAAATGTATATACAGTATCTGGAATTGTTGCTGCTCAATAAAAATTTTCTCCTTTCCTTTTGGAGAATAAAGGATTTATTTTATATCGGTATTATACATATTAACACTTATTACAGCTTTACAACTACATGAAACCATTTTATATCAGAAGTCAAAATAATCATGGTCTATAATAAAATAAAGTTCAGTAGAAAAAAATAGATTTTAACTGCAATAAACGCAAACAAAAGACATGTTGAACTCCACTTTCCATTGTAGTGCTATTTCTATTTTACCATTCCATCTTGGTTTAAATTTGTCATATTTAAGTTATAGGTTTAAACGCTTTAGATGCTAATGATTTTCCACTTCTAATTAGGTTTCCAAGGTGCTTCTTGTGCAAAAACCAAGTGAAAATACTGTGTAAACGAAATTACTTGGAAGGGAGAACAATCATGTCTGTAAGAGGGAAATGATTTGTTCTGGATTTTTTTAAGGTGCCTCTTTAATAATAGCTTAAAACAATAAATCTATGAAGGTTTGTTTTTTCACAGTAGTTAACCAGTCAGTAATGTTGCCTACAAAATTCCAATTTAAAAAATGACCTTTTAAAGATGGCATATAAAATTAAATTTTAATGAGTGATAATAAATGGTGATACTTTTCACAGGAGGAAACACAATGCTTGCCTGGAGCCCTTGCTACATGTCATCCACTTTAGTGCTCTATTATTGTTTCTTCCCTTTCATTATTTTCAAGGGAAGATGATGGGACAGCGCACTTTGAAGAACCGAAAACAGTTTTAATATTGTGCTTACCAAAGGCAATCTTCATCACTGGCTAATTAGGCAGATGGCCCTCCATTGCTTTAGTGATGATTCTTTTGTAGAATACTGTTCCGTCCCTCCACAATGACAGTCTAAGGTGTCTAAGTATTCCTTTGATTATGTGGCCTGATTGAAAAATAAATCTTCATGATTGGGCTTAAACTAAAAAAACAAAGAAAAAACAAAAAAAAACAAAAAAGGAAGGTATTTTCACTTTACCAGATGGGAACTCCACTGCATTACTGTAGCAAGAACAGAAAGGTATTCACAATGGCCAGCTTCAGGTGCAAAATACATTTGGCGACCAATCAAATTGAATCTAGGAAGAGAAAATCTTAAGGACAAGAGGTCCCTGCAAAAGCCTTGATGGCTTTCTTAATAAAACAGGAATGGTCACTAAGGCTTCTTAGGCCAATATAAGCAGTCTTTTATTAATCCTCTGGGCCACTCGAGTTCATTGTCCCATTTACTAAACGAGAACAATTTATCATTAATGTGCAATAATCATGGCAAACAATTATTAATTTATTGTTTCTGGCTTAAATTTCAAAATATTGTGAAGCTCTCTGCTTTTTATGATGATGCTTTCTCTACCCTTTTTGCCCTGAGGATCCTATTAGCAGAGAGCTGAGCAATTCGGTTTCATCCCAAATAAATTATGCCTTCATTCTTAAAATATAAGTACTGAAGGACTGTAAAGATTAGAAATCCGTTTGAAGCTCCCATCACTTGAAGTTTTTTTCCTTGATGTATAGAGCT
Source organism: Ailuropoda melanoleuca (assembly GCF_002007445.2). NCBI lineage: Eukaryota > Metazoa > Chordata > Mammalia > Carnivora > Ursidae > Ailuropoda > Ailuropoda melanoleuca. Next base: position 92,412,436 of record NC_048220.1, on the reverse strand, counting down.
TCTGGTGTTAAGGTAAAACAACACATCTTTCTAAAAGTTCAGAGCCAAGTCACCTTAAAAGAACCCTGACCAGGATGGTGGGGGAAGTACAAAATGAAATACATTACCATGGAGGGCGGAGATGTTCGGTTCCTTAGAATGTTTCTAAGGCGTGCTGCTTGTGTATAACAGAGTGGGGAGGTGACTATGCTAGTCACCTTCCATTTCAGCATGATTAAAAAACTGCAATTCCCAAGAAGCAGGAGGTAAATTCTCACTTTCCTCACCAAGGATCTGGGAATGAAGTGACACCTTTAATTACAAAGGACTGTTGGTACCACTCAGGTAACAGGCTGCTATAAATGAAAACCTTAATTGCCTCAGAATCAAGTATTTCATGTAAATGCATTTTCATCTTAAGTACAGTTGTTGGTGCGGGTTTCATTATTTTTCCCTGTCAGCATATGATAGAAGGAAGTGGTTGTGCCAACTTCTTATTATACTGCTGTTTTATTGTCAGTTGTGCCCAGTGGCTCAAGAGCTGGGGTGTCTTTGCCAGCCCTAAGTTGTTATTCCAACAGCAGTGGGGCCCCACGAGGGTGCTCAACTTTGACTTGAATAAAATTGCAATTAGAAAAAGAGGCGACTCTCTCGTTTTTAACAAACCTTGATCTTTACTTATTTCTCAGAATTATATATCAAATTGTACCAGATATGAACCAGTCATTTTTTTCTGATTTATTATTTTTAAGGTATTAAAATTAATTCAAGCCAGTTATCAGACACACATGCTTAAATTTTTTCAAGTAACTCTTCATGATCTGAGCATTTACTCAGCTATTTCTCTTTTGCACCCACCTTATCCCTTAATTCTGGAAGATGAGAATATATAGTTAATGTGTGAAATTCCCATGATCTCATTTTTCTTGATTCATATTGAATTTGGCTGCCTGATTGTTTGTTCTAAATTAATGTAGACAATTCAAAGATGAGATAATTACAGAACTAAGAGTAAATGGGAGAGGAGTGTTGACCTAAGTAAATAACAGGAAAGGGAGAATTTGTTCATGTATTCTCTTTTCAATGCAATTAAAGAATTTTTCTTTCTAATTCCAAAGTGAAGCATAGATCAAAGAGCTACATTCAACTAAAAGTTTAAAGACAGATGGATTCTGAAGAAAAAGGGAGCAATCTCAGTTTCCGAACAGATGTGTACTGATCTACTTTGGTTTATAACAAGTAGTGTAGATGGTTAACGATAGCAAACATTAAAACAATTTTCAGAAGAACCTTTAGAGGTGATGGATACGCTTAAAGTACAGATTGTGATGATGGTTTCACAGATACATACTTGCATACTTATCTTCAGACTCATCAAGTTATACACATTAAATATGTAAAGCTTTTTGTATGTCAATCATACCTCAATAAACTGTTTTTTAAAAAAAAACAGTTTTCAACAACTTGTCAAAGATAAAAAAGCAAAGCTGCCTTT
>NC_048220.1:92393120-92410835 GCF_002007445.2 Ailuropoda melanoleuca | reverse complement strand
TCCAGCAGTTAATTTTTGAATTATATTCTGGATTAAATTATATGACTACTAGGCACACTAACAGTAAGTGCTTCTTGCTTTTTCTTTCTTTAGAAATGAGGAGTGAATGAAGGCAGAAATTACTGGAAGAGAGGTCAGGGTAAGTCATATCATTTATTTCTTACTTTTGAAGTGTACAGAATACATTGTATAAAACTTGTTCAGGAACTCTCGGGGGCTCGCGTCTCAGATAAATTAGACAAATAGAGTTTTTCAGAGAAAATGAAATGCTTGCTATAGCGATGCGACACAGAAATATGCCACTTGTCCCTGACATTTTGAGACCCTGTTTTCTGCATGCCAGCCACCTTACTGTTCCATATTGTTAAGTGTATCATGGCCAAAGTGGCAAAAGAAACTGGATGAATTCCCATTTTAGAACTGTGAGTCTCATCTCTCTGTGTAGTTTTTGTTGTTGTTGTTTTCCTTTAATCTGGTATGGCACAGGTAGTACTTAAAATCACAGGGTAGTACTAAGGCAGTAACTGAATGTGACTGATGTTCAAGTCCAGGTGCAAAAGGTCATAGGCTGGAGTTGATTATAATCATGTCTCTGTATTTTAGCATCATTTAGTTATTGCTTTTCTATGAGGTTTAAATGTATTTGACTTTATGAAAGGATAAAGCACTTGCTATATGATGAATAATCATGTAAAATCAGAAGCTGTGGTAGTCTTACTGATGACTTAGATGGTTTATTTCACTTCTGAGTGTGTAACAGATAGATATGCAAAAAAAAACACAAAAAAACAAAACCATTTCCTTCAAGTAGAGTATTAGGACAAAANGAACTCTCGGGGGCTCGCGTCTCAGATAAATTAGACAAATAGAGTTTTTCAGAGAAAATGAAATGCTTGCTATAGCGATGCGACACAGAAATATGCCACTTGTCCCTGACATTTTGAGACCCTGTTTTCTGCATGCCAGCCACCTTACTGTTCCATATTGTTAAGTGTATCATGGCCAAAGTGGCAAAAGAAACTGGATGAATTCCCATTTTAGAACTGTGAGTCTCATCTCTCTGCGTAGTTTTTGTTGTTGTTGTTTTCCTTTAATCTGGTATGGCACAGGTAGTACTTAAAATCACAGGGTAGTACTACGGTAGTAACTGAATGTGACTGATGTTCAAGTCCAGGTGCAAAAGGTCATAGACTGGAGTTGATTATAAGCATGTCTCTGTATTTTAGCATCATTTAGTTATTGCTTTTCTATGAGGTTTAAATGTATTTGACTTTATGAAAGGATAAAGCACTTGCTATATGATGAATAATCATGTAAAATCAGAAGCTGTGGTAGTCTTACTGATGACTTAGATGGTTTATTTCACTTCTGAGTGTGTAACAGATAGATATGCAAAAAAAAACAAAACAAAACAAAACAAAACCATTTCCTTCAAGTAGAGTATTAGGACAAAGTGTCTTGAGAAATTTCCTGAGGAAATATGAACGTAAATGAATAACAAACTGAGGACAAATAACATTTTCACGTGTAATAAATAATAATAAAACCAAGAGATCCTTTAAAAAAAAGAGAGAGAGTAGGAAAGAAAAAAAGGAAGAATGAAGGAAGAAAGGAAGAAAGAGAAGGTAAGGGAGAAGAAGGGGGGGAAGAGAAAGAGGGAGGGAGGGAAGGAAGTAAGAAAAGTATAGTTATAGATTCATTTTTCCTACTTGTGTATTCAGAAGTCTAAATTCTGATAAGGGTATTCATTTGTCTTTGATCGTCAATGCCTTATTAAATTTTGCCAATTCAATATTCAGCAGAACACTGAGGTTTGGGGATAATGGGTGTTGTATAAAGGGTAGAATTCTGAGCCTCTTCATCTTCAGATAATTCAGTTCTACGTAAACTTTGCATATTGGGATTTTTCTCTAAAAATTTGTTTTAAGAAAGAGAGAACTTATATGGAAGTTTGCTGATATCATTTAAATCTAGCTGGTGGAAACATGGGTGTCTGTAACATTGATTTTTCTGCTTTTCTCTGTTTTTGAAATATTTTTAAATTAAACCTTAACAATTCAAAAATTGATTTTTGGAATATCTACATGTTTAAAAATGTTTTTGAACTTTATTGCTGTGGCATGTCACCAACAGATTAACTGAGAATGAATGAAATTATCAACACTATGATCAAGTAGATTGCTTTCCTTATAATGAGAATTCTTAGTGGATATGACAGAGATGGGAAAGTGTTGATATCATACTTTCCCTCTTGCACCAGCCATATAGATAATGGCCGTCCATTTGTCCTGGACATCCCCCAATTTATTCTCTACTCTTATTTCAAAATAATAGTATTTTTAGATGGACATGGGAGCAATCAGAAAAGGACTCTATCTTTTATAGCTAATTATAACCATGTGACTGNTCCCCCAATTTATTCTCTACTCTTATTTCAAAATAATAGTATTTTTAGATGGACATGGGAGCAATCAGAAAAAGGACTCTATCTTTTATAGCTAATTATAACCATGTAACTANTAACCATGTGACTGAACTTAAGCCAGTGGTATATATTTGTAGTATCAGGTGATAGCTTATAGAAACCTTCCTCAAGAGAAAGCTGCTTCATTATTTTGCCCTTGGTGAGAAAAAAGTTTGATCTACCACGTAGAGAATACCCCCACTGTCTCTGACATTGTCAAGTTTCTCCCTACTGTTTCATAAAATGTGGGTGTGGTTTTTGGAATTCAATCTTGGACTATTAAATGTTAGCCATACCTTAGGGAGGGGAAAAATGAATATTCTGGGTTTGTACAAGCTGAAAAAGAACTTACATCACCATTTTAATTGTTTTTTTTTTTTTAGAAGAGTGAAATTCAGCTAATATGTATCTTGGAGTTTACAAACTGGTAGCCCCCATATCAATGTGACTCACAGACATTTTTTTTTAAAGGGGTGATATTTTACCTAAATATTTAGATTTGGATATTCTCTTGAAAAAAAAAGAAAAAGTAACTCTAGGAGCACTGGGCACATTTTATCATATGGCCCACATACTGTGAAACTGAAGAGCCACAGGTCCACAGCAGGGTGACCTGGAAATGGCAGGGTTTCCACAGTCACCATTATCTCCTAATATCTCCTCCCTACCTCATTTCACTCACTTCCTCCACCTGAACACTGAAAATAAGGAATTATGCACGTAGGTCAGATGCCTGATGGACCTCTTTCAAATGCAAGTTATCCACTGCATTCCAGGGAGAAGTGATAGGACTCTACCTGCAATTCCACATTCTACAAAATACCAAAATTCTCAGTGTAATTTCTGCAAATCTCTAACAAGATCAAGGTTTTTGTGATGTATCTTAATTCGGTCTCTGTTGTTGCCATGTTGACACAGACATGAAACTCATCCTCACAAATCAGCCCACACATACAATCATAGTCATCTTGAGAGCAGTGTTGCTAAGAATAAGGAAGTATCTCGTAAGGAGCTACATAACAAAATATTACCTTTTTATGTAGGCACTAAAGTTCTCCAAAAACTTTCTCATTGCCCTAACGGGCATTGCTATTGGCACCCTTGCCATAGAAGTTCTGTATTCTGCCCTGTCTTCTCTCTGTCTCCGCTCCTCCCTTTTCTTCCTTTTGTCTTTTCATATGCCTTCTCCCTCCTCAGGAGAAAAAAAAAATTTGCACACACACACACACACACATACACACACACTTCTCTTTGGGTCCTTTACCCATAGAAAGTAGTTCTTCTCTCCTCTTGCCATCAGCTCTGGGGTTCTTAGAGTTTCATCTTCTATTTCCAAATGTCACGTTTGCTGTGTTTGTTATCATTCTGTGCATTTATTTATGTTCCTCGAGCAAAATGAGTCCCATTCTATGATGAATGCTGGAAGCAGCTTTTAAGTTGATACATGTATTTTTTTTTCTCTTTACCTCATAAAACACAAAGCCAGAACTTCCCTTTACTATGGGACGGCTATACTTGTAGATCATGTATGTCAATAGCCACCATCATGTGTGGCAAAATTTGAAGAAAGTTTCAAGTCCCTACTAAAGGAACCCACACAGGATCAGACAGGGCATGGCCACATACAGGGAGCCACGTGTGGTTGTTCTCTTCTCCTTGTGGTGTTTGTTTAAAGGAAAATCATGAGACATCTGAAGAAGACATAGATCCTAAAATTGTGCTCGTATGAGAGAATTTGAAACCCGAGGAATACAGAAATGAATGGAATATTAGACTTGAATATTTTAACTTGTGACATTTTGAAGATAGAATTTTTTATTCTGTCTTTGCAGCAATGATTGTGACTTCTTAATTTGCATCGCTAAAAATTGTTCATTCTTTGCAGCAATGAAGGCTGCCTTTGTATATGATGATATCTATGTGTAGCCCAGGAATTTTATATTGGTGAATTTTGGCAAGACCATTTGTCTGATTTAGCTAAAAGCAACTGGACTCTGTCTTTCTGAAACCTAGCATAATGTGAGGAATGCCAATTTAAGCCCATTTCATTCTCCACAGTGTTCTTCTAGGAGCTAAGATAATTGAAATATGTTCCATTTGAGCCTCCCTACACAAAAAACAATCCAGCCAGATTGTAAATTAAGTAATGTATTATAAATTATGTAGCATGGAATGCCAGAATGAGGCATGGCCACCACACATAATTAACCTGGAGTAAACATTAAGTGCATCTACATTCTCAATTGAGAAACTTTTGGGGCCAGAGATGAAAGGAAGAGTTTTTTAAAGTATATTTTTATAGTTGAAATTAATGTGTTAAACCTGAAATTTCACATTCCTATTGTCTAAAGACAGTTAATAGTTTACTAGAATATAAATTTCCTGCTGGTTTAACCCAACGTCTGAATTTAATACCAGTTTTATAAAATATCTTATTAGTATAGATAATGTTGTTGTTGTTGTTTATATGCCTCCCAAATTAGCAACTGAAGATAGAGCACATCCGACAAATCTGTCCATCTCATAGCAAATTCGAGAGGATAACTACACCTTCAGAAGTTGTGGTGTACCTTATAGCTTGCGTTAATGTTTTCTTTTCTTTTTTGTCTCCTACCTTTCTTTCTATTTTCCTTCCGCCTTCCTTTCAAAATTCCATGATTAATGCTCACTCTGTCTTTAAAAACAAAAACAAAAAAACTGCTGATACATAATGGTATTTTTTTTCTTTCATCCTAAGATAATTTTTCATCTCCTATAGACATTTTTGCTTTGCCAAATGACTTTCTTAGGATGTGGGCACAAGTGGTGTGCTATTGTTTCACACTTAGCTGAATTGGATACATTTCTGGCTTCTAATAAAATTAGAAGTTATTTTCGAATATCAAANTTTTATGTTAGACACTAAAGTTCTCCAAAAACTTTCTCATTGCCCTAACGGGCATTGCTATTGGCACCCTTGCCATAGAAGTTCTGTATTCTGCCCTGTCTTCTCTCTGTCTCCGCTCCTCCCTTTTCTTCCTTTTGTCTTTTCATATGCCTTCTCCCTCCTCAGGAGAAAAAAAAAATTTGCACACACACACACACACACATACACACACACTTCTCTTTGGGTCCTTTACCCATAGAAAGTAGTTCTTCTCTCCTCTTGCCATCAGCTCTGGGGTTCTTAGAGTTTCATCTTCTATTTCCAAATGTCACGTTTGCTGTGTTTGTTATCATTCTGTGCATTTATTTATGTTCCTCGAGCAAAATGAGTCCCATTCTATGATGAATGCTGGAAGCAGCTTTTAAGTTGATACATGTATTTTTTTTTCTCTTTACCTCATAAAACACAAAGCCAGAACTTCCCTNGTCTGAATTTAATACCAGTTTTATAAAATATCTTATTAGTATAGATAATGTTGTTGTTGTTGTTTATATGCCTCCCAAATTAGCAACTGAAGATAGAGCACATCCGACAAATCTGTCCATCTCATAGCAAATTCGAGAGGATAACTACACCTTCAGAAGTTGTGGTGTACCTTATAGCTTGCGTTAATGTTTTCTTTTCTTTTTTGTCTCCTACCTTTCTTTCTATTTTCCTTCCGCCTTCCTTTCAAAATTCCATGATTAATGCTCACTCTGTCTTTAAAAACAAAAACAAAAAAACTGCTGATACATAATGGTATTTTTTTTCTTTCATCCTAAGATAATTTTTCATCTCCTATAGACATTTTTGCTTTGCCAAATGACTTTCTTAGGATGTGGGCACAAGTGGTGTGCTATTGTTTCACACTTAGCTGAATTGGATACATTTCTGGCTTCTAATAAAATTAGAAGTTATTTTCGAATATCAAAATATCTGGGGGTGCCTGGGTGGCTCAGTCAGTTAAGCATCCACTCTTAATTTTCACTCAGGTCATGACCTCCGGGTTCTGGGATTGAGCCCCACTCTGTGCTCAGCAGAGAGTCTCCTTGAAGATTCTCTCTCCCCCTCTCCCTCTAGCCCTCTTGTGCATGTACACATGCTCTCTCTCTCAAGTAAATAAATAAGTCTTTAAATTTAAAAAAAAATCACAATGCCTAGTATGGCTTCTAGCAGGAAACACCTTGAAATAACTTGTTTGCCCTGTTCTGACTTTCTTGAAATGGAATATATGTAAACTAGTGTCTGAGAGGTTCCTTAATAATTGATGTGTTTGATTAGTGCATTTGGATTCATTGCCCCATCTTTTGAGTTTCTATTACCATAAGGATAACTCTCACGTTTCATTTAAAAAAGTATATAATTATGTTGGCCCCAAATTCTAGCAATTCTATGCCCACTGACAACTACTTTGTTTGATACCTCTACTTTTTTTTGTATATTTCTAGAAGTAATTCAGTAGACTTCCCCCCATTGTTGACTTGCACATTATTTTAAAATTTGTTTTGTATACATTGAATCAAGATGGGTAAGAGAGACAGATTCTAATTTCTAGTCAAACTTTTTTTCAAGTTCTACCTCCAGGATCTAATAAATTAAAAAGATAAGGAATAAATATTTAATCCCAAACTGATATTTAACTTTGCTAAATGTATTTCTCAGCATTAGATATTTCTTTTCTCCTTAACTTTTTGGATAAATGGGAAATAATGTCCAAATCTTTACTATAACCAAAACTTGATTCTGAGAAATTTGAAAAAGAATACAAGGAAGAATTTATTAAAATTCTATCTTGCAATTATTGTATTAATACATTATCAGGAGACAAATATAACTCATATGCTGGAGCCCTGCTATTCCACTATGCTCAAGGTGCACACTCTAAGACTGAAACATATTTACAGTAACCTCCTTCCAGCCTCTTGGGTAATAGACCCTGCGTACAGAGTCAATAGAGATCCCCCTTCTCTTGAGTTCTCAATTTAAAAGATTTTGAAATGCTAGTGCTTTTATGCAGCCCAAACACATTTTTCCTATTTGAAAAAATCTCTACTTTCTCCCGGACAGCTATTAGTCATTAAGTCAAGCAAGTGCAATAGATACAGAAAACACATTTTGATGTGATCTACCCTGTTAGAATCCACCAATTAGCAGGATTTTTAATCAGGTTATGATTATAAAAGAAAGAACTTGGACTCTTCACCAGTGTTTTTAAGCCACACTGTACATACTAACTTGTGGATACTCTAAAATAGAAAACAGTTAAAAAAAATGATTTACAAAATGAATAGGTACCTTGTATTTCTTCCTAAGCCAAGTGATGAAAAACTGCACTCAAATTCCACACCCCTCTGAGTTAGAATTATTTAGACATAGGAGGCCTTTTGATATTCGCAAGTAGAAATCTGATACATTAAAAAAAAGTAAGGCTTGTGCCCTTTTTCAGAAAAGTCTTGTATTATTAAATATGTTCATGAAATATCCCATCCCAGGAGTTAAGGATTTCACTAATAACAATGAACATATCCTGAAAAATATTATAGAGACGCTTCAATGCAATTACAAATCATGATAATAGTTGCATTAAAAAATTAAGAGAACATTGTCTGGAAATGGAACACTCTACAGGAATGTCTTCCCCACTCAGTTTCCGAGAAGAGGATCTCCATTAGTTACCGTAGAATTATAAGACATTAAAGACTCAACAAATATGATGCTACCTTATGATATTGTAGAATATGAATGACAAGGTTATCTATGCCTTGATTTGGAAAATAAACTGCAACAATATGGGGTTCAGGCCAAAATAAGATATCCATTTTGCAGTATTTCTATCATCTTAGCTAAGTCGTCCATTTTTCAATGAAAGTCAGGACTGAAAGATAAACAAAATAACAATAACAAAAGATAAACTAATAACTCAATAACTTTTTTAAAGACAAATAAAAGAATATGAGTAAAAAAGTAAATTAGAATTTTTTGGATTGCCAGAAAGTTTTTAACATAATTTCAACTCTTAATCCTAAATTTTATTAATGAAGGGGAAATGAAGGGGAAGAGAATATCATATGTGGCTGCTAAATCTAGAATGTTTGTGTTTGTTTCCCTTTCTTCCACACAATGAAAATAAAACATAGAAGACAGTGTTAGACCTAGATATAACTAAGCATCATGTTAGAAGTTATAGCTTAGTGCTATAATACCTTATCTCTGTATCCATAGAACGGTCATCAGCGCAATTGTCCATTGTGGTTTATTGCCTTTTCATGTGATGCTTTGTAGTTTTGATCTCAGATTTCAAATGCATAGAAAAGGAGCAACATATCTACCACCAAATTGTGAGTACCTGACAATCAAAAACATCTCTGGATAGTTGAAATCAATAAACCATTTTATTTTTGAACTCACGAAAATATGTCTGTTTTTCAGGCCTCTAAAATTATAAATGTAATAGACAGCATATCACTTTTCTCATGAATTGATATCAAATTCACAATAGGTGAAAAATGATCATCAATTTAAAAATATCAGAGTAGAATGAGTCAAATTCAGGCAATTTTTCAAAAATTAGTATTTGAGTTTTATTATAAAATTGTCTTTGTTTTATCAACCTGACTTAAATGTGTGTATACAACAAAGGCTTCTTAAATTTCTTTTACTTCCATATTTTTTATTGTTTCATAAATACTGACCCAGGATATATTTCAATGCACTGGTGAAGTGATGGCCTGAATAAACGCTCTCATTTTTTCAATTTTAAGGATAATCATCTATGGATGACATATATTGAGGGTTATGACCACAATGGGTGACACCAGCAAAGAATCAATTTTAGAAGAAAATGTAGGGACAAATGTTGGGTCTTAGTAAAATAAGAACCAAGGTGCTCTTCTCAAGAATATTCTTTTAATTATTGTGATAGAACATAAGAAATGAGAGTATAAACATCTTTGTGAGATTTTATTAATTTTGTCAGTCAATAAATACAATTGTGTGCATAAAAAGTGCAGAGGCTTAGGTGACCATGGTCCTTGCCTTCAAAGGTGATAGGAAAGAGATAGAGCCATTGTTCCAACTGGAGAGCAATTGTGAATGTATCTGTTTCCCTACTCATTATGATCCCATTTAAGGAGGAAGGGAAGCTAAGCATTAATTGGTTAGAATATGAATGCCTGCAGGGAGGCAAGTGGTATAGAGAATGAATGATGCTCATAAATTAATCAGAAGTCAAGATGAATAGAGAACTATAATGTGGCCTTGAGGAACAGGGTGTGGAATGTCTTTAGGAGGGAAAAAAGAAGTATTTGGAGAAGAGGAATAACATAGGTAGCATGTTATCCAAACATCTAGTAAAATATCAATCCCTATTTCACCATTTTGGGATTGGTCTAATTTGACATAAAATTGAATTTAAAACTCCATTGTTATCTCAATATTTTGCTCATTTATTATGTATAGACAGGCCACATCAGTTTTTAAAACCATAGTGTATATTGATTCTGATAGATTTTAAATTCTAAAAAACATTTTCGGTGATGAGGAAATTATTTCAATCTGCTGTCCAAAGTCAAGACACAAAATTTTGAATTAGACATGGCAAGCCTAATATTGAGGACATGTACTTCCCCCTTGAACTTGAATATATTTTCAAAGCTATCTGTGCAGGCAATAGGAACAGTATTTATTTTAAAAAGGAAAAAGAGCAAAAATATGTTGAAATAATCAATGGCTGTACAATAATATAAAGAAATTGGATAGATTTGTCAGCATGTCAGTCAGAAATGAATTACAATTGTGGTAAAGAAATCAAGGTAAAAGGAATTTCTCTGGGGGAAAAGTGGCATGCAAAATAAAAGCATTAGTGTGACATACAGTTTACAGAATTCTCTTTGTGGAGATTAGAGTTTATGTTTGTTGACAGTACAACAGGAACATGTCACACAATATAGAAATGATCATGCCATAACCACTTCTTAGTTGATGGCTTGATTTTACATGCAGTGTTCAACATTAGATAGAATTCAACATCCATTTCCATCCACTGACATTAGCTGGAGTAAATGCCTGCATGCATCGATGCAATTATTTGAGACCAAAACATTTTCTGCCATGAGGTATTTTATGCCATGAAACCATAAGGACCAGTTCTTTTGCTCATACACTAGAATTACTTTAGGAAAAATGAACAGAAATTGAATTATTTATATTTTATTTTATAGACATCATTTATATCCAGCTATGGAGACCGACCTAGGTCTCCTGGATTTTCAGAAAATTGAGACCCTCTGGAAAAATTAATAATTATCTTTGGAATAGCAGAATTAGTGGGAGTGATGATTATAATGTCCATTTATTTGGTGCTTATTTTATGAAGAGCATTTTTTTGTGTTTTACCTCCTTTAATTCTCATAACATTTACAGTGCAGTAGTATGTCAATAATCCTTAAAGGGAGAATGAACCTTAGAAAGGCTAACTATACAATAGAATCAATACCCAGTGAACAGCAGATAAGAAAGAGGATCCAGTTTCAAGAGCTCGCTGATCCTAAGAAGAGAGGTCCAAGTCCTTGTGTACCAACGAGGTCACAAGTTAAGGTATGATTCAGATAGTCANGTGTACCAACGAGGTCACAAGTTAAGGTATGATTCAGATAGTCATTGCAACTGTAAGTCATTTCTCTTGGGTAGTGTGCTGTGTTTTACAAAAATTTGCAGAAAGAAATTATAAAAAATCGAATGGGAGTCCTAATTTTAATAATTAAAGCAATGCAAATTTATTCTTTCGTGTATCTTTCTCTTGGGCTCTAGTTTCCTGATCATGTACATTAACACTAATGGAACTATGAGGGCCACAGTTCTGACCAATCTTAGGAAGTGGTAAAGTGTACTACTACTCCACTCTCTTTGTGTATTTTGAGTTATATCACCATGCTATCACAGCTAACATTTCCAATATATGTACCGCCACTTGCAGGAATATTTACAGACCTCACGTGTTTGGTTAGTGGTATATTGGCAAAAGTTTGACAACTGGCTCTCCAGGAAAAAATAAAAAAGTATGCATATATATGCATACATAAGTTTATTATAAATTTTATAATGTATAGGACCCAATTTACAAAAAAATTATTATAAATTCCACATGGCCTATTGATCCTTGAAAAATTTTCCTTTGATTTTTACCAAACTCTTATATCTAACTAACTAATGGTTGCAATTAATTGATTAATATAGTAGTTCTGACTTGAATATTGGTTTTTATTCTTACTTACATTAATGAGTAAGATAGAAAACATGTATTTTGGAACTTTATTCGGTCATCATTGACGTGGGCAATTTCTTTGCAGAATTGAATATTACTTTTCAAATACTAAGGGAATATTTACTTAGTTTTTTGTGCTAATGACAATGTAATAGCTACAGATGTGACACTCTTTGATATTTGTCTGCGTTATTAACATTTTATAATTACTTTCTTAAGTCTAGACTTGGGGTCAGTCAACTATCACCCACAGGGTAAATCTGGCCCACTTCCTGTTTTTGTGAATAAAGTTAGTTTGGAACACTACCAAACCTATTTGTTTATATACTGCTTATATCTGCTTTCACAGTGTAACAGCAGAGTTAAGTAGTTGCTACAAACAATGTTATAGGGTACAAAGCCTAAAACATTTACTGTCTAGCCCTGTAGCGAAAACATTTACAGCCAAAATATGGTAAATCAAGCCCTGATTTGTAGTGTTTGCCAATCTATTGTGGTGTTTGCTGTAAAGTAAACGTACACTTAAACCCAATAACATAACAGTAAAATGTAGTAATTAGGAAGTTGTGGGTTGAATAGTGTCCCCAAAGAAAGATAATGTTGAAGTTTTAAAATCCCTGGTACCAATGAATGTAAACTTATTTGGAAATAGCTTTTTTGCAATTTAAGATGAGGCCATACTAAATTAGGGTGGACCCTACAATCCAATTACTGTTGTTTTTGTAAGGAGAGACAAGTAAGACATAGAGGAGACACAGGGAGGAAGGCCATGTGAAGATGGAGGCAAAGAGTAGGTAGTTATGCTGCCACAAACCAAGGAACACAAAACTTACCAATGACCACCAGAAGTTAGAAAAACAAGGGAAGGACTATTCCCCTGAACTTTCAGAGTGAGCATGACAAGGACTTGACTTTAGACTTCTAGCCTCCAGAAATTATGATAACTTTGTTGTAATTTTTAGAATTAATACAGAATANGACTATTCCCCTGAACTTTCAGAGTGAGCATGACAAGGACTTGACTTTAGACTTCTAGCCTCCAGAAATTATAACTTTGTTGTAATTTGTTAGAATTAATACAGAAGTGTTGAGTTTTTAGTATTTACTCTTTGTTTTTCATAGGATCAATTTCATTGTAGGCTTGTATAATTTAATTTTTAATGATAGGTTTGCTTAACAAATATTTCACNAAAACTTACCAATGACCACCAGAAGTTAGAAAAACAAGGGAAGGACTATTCCCCTGAACTTTCAGAGTGAGCATGACAAGGACTTGACTTTAGACTTCTAGCCTCCAGAAATTATGATAACTTTGTTGTAATTTTTAGAATTAATACAGAATAGTTGAGTTTTTAGTATTTACTCTTTGTTTTTCATAGGATCAATTTCATTGTAGGCTTGTATAATTTAATTTTTAATGATAGATTTGCTTAACAAATATTTCACAAAATTTCTGAAAAATTAACGAAATCAAGAGCCAGCTTGGGCCTGTTTCAGTACATCACTCTTTTTTTTTTTTTTTTAACATATAGTAATGACAGGGGCACCTGGGTGGCTCAGTCAGTTAAGCGTCTGCCTTTGGCTCAAGTCATGATCCCAGCATCCTGGGATCAAGCCCCACATCGGGCTCCCTGCTGGGTGGGAAGCCTGCTTCTCCCTCTCCCTCCCACTCCTCCTGCTTGTGCTCTTTCTCTCTCTCTGTCAAATTAATAAATAAAACTTAAAAACAAAACAAAACAAACAAACNCAAGCCAGCTTGGGCCTGTTTCAGTACATCACTCTTTTTTTTTTTTTTTTTTAACATATAGTAATGACAGGGGCACCTGGGTGGCTCAGTCAGTTAAGCGTCTGCCTTTGGCTCAAGTCATGATCCCAGCATCCTGGGATCAAGCCCCACATCGGGCTCCCTGCTGGGTGGGAAGCCTGCTTCTCCCTCTCCCTCCCACTCCTCCTGCTTGTGCTCTTTCTCTCTCTGTGTCAAATTAATAAATAAAACTTAAAAACAAAACAAAACAAACAAACAAAAAAAACCATATGGTAATGACAAGGCTATATCCTCCTGTGGGGGACAGAATAAATTTGGAGCCCAGGTTTTGTTTCCAGAAAGCAAGTTTTATAAAAGTAGGACACAGCAGTGAGAGATTTCAGGATACAAAAGTGTTGCATCTTGCTTTTGAAACTTTAACCTTGGATATGATTTGCCTGAGAAGAACTTAAGAGTGACCTGGAGTCCTGGGCCTGAGGGATGAGATTTGATTTTAAAATCTACCTGATATTTTGCCTCAGGTTCTGATGTATGCCCTGTTTCAGTCAAGACTGGTTCAGGTACCGTATGGGACTGAACCAAAGGTGTGCATATCAGTTGGCTCAGTCTTGAACTGCAAAATGGAGAAGCAAAAGAAATGAGGTGGGGTCTATTATTAGCCTTCATTTAGAAATAAAAAGTTTAGAAAATCCTAATATGAACTATCCATTGCCTCATCATCTTATGTATTTCCAAAGCATGTTTTCCCCAAATTGTGGCTATCTCAGTAGTATGTGTCTTAGTGACATATATCTCATATGTACATATGTAAACACTTAATTGTAGTAGTACTTTGTGTTGTAACTGTCCCCTCCTCTTCCAAAGGAATGCACATTCTATGTCTCATTATATTAAGCCTGAAGAGTGAACTGCTAAACATTTAGTAATGGGAAGATATGTTTACTAATAGAATCATGTTAACCATAATAATGCATTAGATATGAAGATCAGTTGAATAAAAATTAAAGTTCTTTATTATTAATTAAATAAAGGATACAGACCTTCCTCTCACCTTTGTATCCCCTTCCATGCAGTGAGAGAAGGCTGACACTGTACATTTGCCTGACATATTTCTGGTTTCCTTCTTACTCTACAAGGTCAAAAGCATATTCTGTCAGTAACCATGGGGGATTCTAATCTATAGGTTATCTCCTTATAGAGGAGTCCTTTGTCATACTAAGCAATTGGACACTTGTCCTTTTTCTCTATTCCTGTTTTTAACCAATAATATGAGTCCATTATCATTATCTCCCAGGTTGTTCTCCTAGCTTAGTTTGGACACTTATTGAAACACCCTCAGTTGCATAAATGTTGCCTATAACAGAGATGTACACTGCCTTCATAATGAGAGACCTCTGTCTTGTACTGCACGTTTTATATTGCTCTTCTTGTTGGTCAATAAAAGCAATATTATAGCCCTAGATACCAGGCCCAAGTAGTCAGAAATATTTGCTGTGAAATTATATCACCTGTAGATATTGTAATGCACAGCATGAAAATGCTCTATCTCATGGGGTGAATAAAAGTGTATACCTAACACTTAACATTTGACTTTTTGTTGTTAACTTGAATTAATAAGAAATTAATAAGAAGAGTGTTAACTGGAGAAACAAAAATAGTATACTCTGCCTCTAAGTTGCACGGCCAAATCCCTGATATGGAAAATGAAGCTGAGAAAGGCATTCTTTTTCAGAATTGTTAACTTGGTAATGCCAGACTATTTCAAAAGTTGCTGAATAAAGTGATTAGGGAATAACCTAGTTGAGCATTTTTTTTCCTATTTCTTAACCAAAGTAGGAATAAAAGTGATGGTACTTTTATGTCATGGATAATTTGTGGTATTGTGTTTTTTATAGACTGAAATTTAATAATGGCATTTATGTGAGAGCATCAAATTAGTTTCCATAGTTTAATTTCCACTAATTTTAGGACCTTTAGTAATAAATAAATGGGAAATTATGTATAGACATAAACACATACACGTAAACACATACCCATTTTCACCCTTGCTATGAAGATATATTTTAATCAATTCTGTCAAGTCTATCTTCTGCTCATGTTTAGAGTGTATTATCCATTCATTCTGCTGGTCATGACTTGTAGGCCCTTTCCCATTGTTTCCTCCATGTAGGAGTTCAGAGGAAGGAAAGCTGCTACTTAATGAAGCTTATTCTCATGTCCTTTGGCATGATATGTTCCCCTTTGACAGAAGAGGCCATTTTCAATGTGGAATGAAGATTTTTAGAAAATAATATTTAAATTTTTCTAGGTTGTATTAAAATACCCATGACTCTTTGGGTTTATGTTCAAATTAGATCCTTGTAAAGTAGCATGGTACTTCTCANCTTTGGGTTTATGTTCAAATTAGATTCTTGTAAAGTAGCATGGCACTTCTCGAACCATATCCAAGAGAAATGAAAATGCATGTCACCAAAAGTCTTGTACAAAGATATTCACAGAAGCTCTACTTATGAAAGCTGAAATGTGGAAACAATTCTGTCTGTTGTCTAACAATATTATTATTATATAATGAAATACTACTCAGAAATTTTAAAAAGGAACAAATTACATGGATTAATTTCAGAAACATTATATGAAAGAATTCAGACCTAAAATGCTATGTATTCCATGCTTCCATTACTATGAAGTTATAAAGTAGGCAAAGCAAATCTATGGTGATAGAAGTCAGAAGAGTGGTTTCTTTGAGCGAATTATTTGTTTTTTTGCTATTGAGTTGCAGGAATTTCTTATGTATTTTGCATATTAAAATTTCAATTATATCTCTTAGGAGATATATGGTTTGCAAATACCATCTCCCATTCCATTGGTTGCCTTTTTATTCCGTTGATTGTTCCCTCTCCTATGCAAAAGCTGTTTATTTTGATGTAGCCCTACTTGTTTATGTTTGCTTTTGTTGCCTGTGCTGTTGGTGTCATATCCAAGAAATCATTATAAAGACTAATGCCAAGAAGNTGGTTTGCAAATACCATCTCCCATTCCATTGGTTGCCTTTTTATTCCGTTGATTGTTCCCTCTCCTATGCAAGAGCTGTTTATTTTGATGTAGCCCTACTTGTTTATGTTTGCTTTTGTTGCCTGTACTGTTGGTGTCATATCCAAGAAATCATTATAAAGACTAATGCCAAGAAGACTTTCCCCTTTGTTTCCTTTGAGGAATTTTACAGTTTCAGGTGATACATTTAGATCTTTCATCCATTTTTTAAAAGATTTTATTTATTTATTTGACAGAGAGTGAGGGACAGCCAGTGAGAGAGGGAGCACAAGCAGGAGGAGTGGGAAAGGAAGAAGCAGGCTCCCAGTGGAGCAGGGAGCCCGATGCAGGGTTTGATCCCAGGATCCTGGGATCATGCCCTGAGCCGAAGGCAGACGCTTAAGGACTGAGCCTCCCAGGGGTCCCTCTTTCATCCATTTTGAGTTGATTTTTGTGTATGGTATAAAGTAGGGGTGCTGTTTCATTTTTTTGGTATGTAGATATCTAGTTTTCCCAACCATTTGTTAAATGGAGACCATTCTCCATTCTGTGTTCTTAACACCTTTGTCACAGATCAGTTGATCATATATGTGTTGGCTTTTGTATGGGCTCTCTATTCTGTTCCTTTGATATGTATGTCTATGTAGACGTAATTGCATAATTTATGTAATTACCATACTATTTTAATTACTGTAGCTTTGTAATATATTTTGAAATGAGGAAGTGTGATGTTTTGTTCTTCTTAAGATTCTTTTGGTTATTCTGGATCTATTGTGGTTACACATAAATTTTAGGATTTTTAAAATTTATGTAAATTATGCCATTGGGATTATAATTGAGATAGCATTGAATCTGTAGGTTGCTTTGGATAGTATGGACATTTTAACATATTAATTCTGCCAATCTATGAACATGGGATGTCTTTCCATTTATTTGTGTCTTCTTTCTTTCATTGTCTTGTAGTTCGCAGTTTTATAAGTGTTTCACTTCCTTGGTTAAGTTTATTACTCAGTATTTTATTCCTTTTTTATGCTATCATAAAAGAGATTATTTTCTTAATTTTCATTTCTGGTGGTTCATTGTTAATGTTAGAAATACAGTTGAATTTTGCATATTTATTTTGTATCCTATAACATTACTGAATTTTTAATTCTAACCATCTAATTATTAATTCTTTTTTGTTGAATTTTAGAGTTTTTCTACACATAGGATTATGTCATCTTAAAACGAAGGTCATTTTACCTCTTCCTTTTTTATTTGGTTTCCTTTTATTTATTTTACTTGCCTCA